>NC_062533.1:19116616-19416616 GCF_022655615.1 Tachysurus fulvidraco
AAAACCATAATAATCCTTTTTACGTATATTTTAGTGTCCTGTGGAAGTGTCAGATCCTCATAAATACTCAATAATCTACAATGAATGTCTACATAAATAATGTAATAATAAATTAATTTTATTTAGAAAATGTTCAAGTTTATTAGTACAATGATATATCCATATAGGATGTGTGTGTGTGTGTGTGTTTATAAGGAAAAAACCTGCAAAACAATCTAAAATGAATGAGCTTTAAAACTTTTAGTGAGGTTGTGGCGCCCCCTGGTGTCAGCTACATGACTCACTCTGGTCGAGGATGAAGGCCACGTTACTCTGCGCCACCTCGTAGCCCTGTTCAGCCAGGAGCAGATACTGAACCAGAGCGGAGTCGATGTCTCCCTCCTTAAAGCTTCCGTAAGCACTCATCAGCCTCTCTGACCAACGGCCGCGCTCACACACGTTCTTAAACAGCTACACACACACACACATACAGGCATGAGAATATGAGACAACACACCGGTGTATGAATTATAAAGGAAGCGTACGGACGTCACCTCCACAGCCGTGTGACAGGAACGCATCACTCCGGTTCCTGTAGCGTGCATCTGAGCAAGGTTATAGAAGGCCAGGATGTGACCTGCCTGAGACGCCAGGTTAAAGAACTTCAGAGCCTGTTTATAGTCACGCTTCACTCCGATACCATCTGAGAGGAAAACACACACACACACACACACACACACACACACACACACACACACACAGACACACACACAGAATGTTAGTTAAGTGAAAAACATTTCCTTTCACATCCACTTCAGCAGAATAGTTGTGTCAAGATGACAGAATAAGTCTATAAGTATGAGATAAGGAGAGGCGGAGCTTCAGTATTATCTATAACACGTTGTGGAAGAGTTCGAAAAAACATAACTGTCAATCATTCCAGACACACAAACACACACCTATACATATATACACAGACACTAACACACACAGACACACACAGAAACACACAACGACACACACAACGACACAGAGACACTGACACAGAGACTAACACACAGACACCGACACAGACACACAGACACTAACACACAGACACCGACACAGACACACAGACACTAACACACAGACACTGACACAGACCCGCTCACCCACACACATATACACTCACCCACACACACACACACACACTCACTGTAGTACATAGTTCCCAGTTGTAGTTGTCCATCTACCCAGCCTTGCTCTGCAGCTTTCTGGAAGTACTTGAGTGCCAGCTCATAGTTCTGCAACAAACATGTAACAAAACGTATTTACACAGTTATAGTAAATAATTCTACACATATAGCTACTGACCAAAAGACTTTCCTTAGAACAGTGACATCATGATACATTACACATCTGTAATATTGTAGGTATTTACAGGATTTTAATAACGGCTGAATCCATCAACAAAAACACTGACTAAACATTCAGTACAGAAATATCGCACAGTTTTACTCATGTGGCTTTAAATGAGTTATTTTTCTACATTTTAAAAGATAGCTGTAATTAACTCAAATAATGCTACTAATAATGAGAGAAGAAATGCTTCCCCAATATAGTCATGTGATCTAACACTACTGTTAATAATAATAATAATAACATTAAAACTAAATGATGTCATTAAACAGCACACTGACTCACCACAGGGACACCCCTCCCGTACAGGTAGGCCATACCAAGTCCACTCTGCCCCACTGGGTTCCCCTGAAATCATCAACACCATATAAACTGTACTGAAGCTGAACTGCTGTTTACAGGTGCAGTGAATAAACCAGTTCCTGTTAGAACCCACCTGTTCTGAGGCCTTCTTAAAATAATGCAACGCTGTCTCGTTGTTCTGAGGTAAAAACTCACTGCCCTCTGAATACATCTGCAACACACACACACACACACACACACACACACACACACACACACACACACACACACACACACACACACACACACACAGGTCTAAAAGGAGGCATTATCAGCGTCTATTACTCTTTCACACATACAGATTCGCAGAGAGACGCACAGAGTGACGCAGAGAGACGCAGAAGTAGAGAGACACACAGAGAAGCAGACACAGAGAGGCGCAGAGACACGCAGACACAGAGAAGCGCACAGAGATGCGAACAGGGAGAGGCAGAGACGCGCAGACAGACAAAGAGAGAGACAGAGGCGCACAGAGAGAGACAGAGGCGCACAGAGAGACACAGAGACGCGCAGAGAGACACAGAGGCGCGCAGAGAGACACAGAGACGTGCAGAGGGACACAGAGATGCGCAGAGGGACACAGAGACGCGCAGAGAGACACAGAGACGCGCAGAGAGACACAGAGGCGCACAGAGAGACACAGAGGCGCGCAGAGAGACACAGAGGCGCACAGAGAGACACAGAGACGTGCAGAGGGACACAGAGACGCGCAGAGAGACACAGAGGCGCGCAGAGAGACACAGAGGCGCACAGAGAGACACAGAGGCACACGGAGAGACACAGAGGCGCACAGAGAGACACAGAGGCGCACAGAGAGACACAGAGGCGCACAGAGAGACACAGAGGCACACAGAGAGACACAGAGGCACACAGAGAGACACAGAGGCACACAGAGAGACACAGAGGCACACAGAGAGACACAGAGGCACACAGAGAGACACAGAGGCACATAGAGAGACACAGAGGCACACAGAGAGACACAGAGGCGCGCAGAGAGACACAGAGGCACGCAGAGAGACACAGAGGCACGCAGAGAGACACAGAGGCGCGCAGAGAGACACAGAGGCACACAGCGAGACAGGCACACACACAAAGACACAGGGAGACAGCCAAGTGTGTTGAAAGTTTGTTTACCTTTCCAAGGAAAGCCATAGCGTGTGTGTTTCCTGCATTAGCAGCCTGGTTAAAGTACTCATAAGCTCTCTGTAAAACAACAACAACAACAACAACAACAACAACAACAAGGGGTTTGATTGTGTTTGGTTTCATGTTACAGGATGGAACACTGATGAGGAGGAACTAATAAGGGCTGAAGTGATACCTGATGATTCTGCTCCACTCCTCGACCTCCGTGTAAGTGTAACTGCCCCAAACCCACCTGCAGGAGAGACACATACATTACTGTATATTCATGCGACATGTAACACACACACACACAGATGTCCCCCACCCATACACACACACCACCATGACGAGTGTCAGTTGGTACCTGCGCCTGGACGTCCCCCTTTTCAGCCAGAAACTGGTAGTATTGGATCAGATCCTCCTCCAGCATACCACTGGGAGAACCAGGGTTCTCCAACTCATCCAGCAGCCTGATCCTCTGCACCGCACTGCCCCCAGTCAGGGACACATCACTGGCCACTGGCAAACATCATCATCATTATCATCATCATCATCATCATCACACACACACACACATAGTGAGCTGAACTCATTCAGTATGAGGAGTTAATTAAGCACAGGATCTTTACCGTGATTGGCCACCAGTCTGTAGTGAGTGAGGGCAGATTCACAGCTCTGAGGAACCCCCACACCTCCCCAGTACCTGTAACCCTACACACACACACACACACACACACACACACACACACACACACACTTAACATGCAACATTGACTGAGGATACATAAACGTAGACTCTGTAATCTCCTCACCAGGATCATGTGTGCCAGCAGGTTTCCTCCTAGAGCTCCAAATGTATAATACACCAGCGCCTGTGTTTAATCACACACTCGCTTAGTAACAATCACACACACTAACATCGTAACGCAATAACGACACAATTTACATTAACAATAATAACACGATCACACAGAAGTCACTGGCATACTTTAGCTTGACTGGAGTTCACTCCTAATCCAGCTGCGTAGAGGAACCCCAGAGCCTGATGGACAGAAGAAACACAGTGATCAGAGGTTCAGTCGTCACACAGAGGACGTGATGTTCAGGTGAGACGACAGACGACCGAAAGCCAAACAGAAACCTTCAGCTTCCGCTGATATCGAAACCCACAAGATCTTTTTTCTTTAAAAGCCTCCTAAGCTTTCAGGGTTTTTTTGTATTTGATTAAGGGGGGCACAGTGGCTTAGTGGTTAGCACGTTCGCCTCACACCTCCAGGGTTGGGGGTTCGATTCCCGCCTCCGCCTTGTGTGTGTGGAGTTTGCATGTTCTCCCTGTGCCTCGGGGGTTTCCTCTGGGTACTCCGGTTTCCTCGCCCGGTCCAAAGACATGCATGGTAGGTTGATTGGCATCTCTGGAAAATTGTCTGTAGTGTGTGAGTGTGTGTGTTTGTGTATGTGTGTTCAGTATGTTATTACATTATTAAAGAGAAACAGGTGTGTGTGTGTGTGTGTGTATGTTTGTATGGTTGTATGTGTGTGTGTGTGTTTGTGTGTGTGTGAATGAGAGTGTGTGTGTGTGTTCAGTAAGTTATTACATTATTAAAGAGAAACAGGTGTGTGTGTGTGTGTGTGTGTGTGTGTGTGTATGTATGTGTGTGTGTGTTCAGTATGTTATTACATTATTAAAGAGAAACAGGTGTGTGTGTGTGTGTGTGTGTGTGTGTGTGTGTGTGTGTGTGTGTGTGTGTGTGTGTGTGTGTGTGTGTGTGAGAATGAGAGTGTGTGTGTGTGTGTGTGTGTTTGTCCAGTAAGTTATTACATTATTAAAGAAAAACAGGTGTGTGTGTGTGTGTATGTTTGTATGTGTGTGTGTGTGTTCAGTAAGTTATTACATTATTAAAGAGAAACAGGTGTGTGTGTGTGTGTGTATGTTTGTATGTGTGTGTGTGTGAGTGTTCAGTAAGTTATTACATTATTAAAGAGAAACAGGTGTGTGTGTGTGTGTGTTCAGTAAGTTATTACATTATTAAAGAGAAACAGGTGTGTGTGTGTGTGTGTGTTCAGTAAGTTATTACATTATTAAAGAGAAACAGGTGTGTGTGTGTGTGTGTTCAGTAAGTTATTACATTATTAAAGAGAAACAGGTGTGTGTGTGTGTGTGTGTTCAGTAAGTTATTACATTATTAAAGAGAAACAGGTGTGTGTGTGTGTGTGTTCAGTAAGTTATTACATTATTAAAGAGAAACAGGTGTGTGTGTGTGTTCAGTAAGTTATTACATTATTAAAGAGAAACAGGTGTGTGTGTGTGTTCAGTAAGTTATTACATTATTAAAGAGAAACAGGTGTGTGTGTGTGTGTGTGTGTATGTGTGTGTGTGTGTGTGTGTTCAGTATGTTATTACATTATTAAAGAAAAACAGGTGTGTGTGTGTGTGTGTGTTCAGTAAGTTATTACATTATTAAAGAGAAACAGGTGTGTGAGTGTGTGTGTGTGTGTGTGTGTGTGTGTGTATGTATGTGTGTGTGTGTGTGTGTGTGTGTGTGTGTGTGTGTGTGTGTGTGTGTGTGTGTGTGTGTGTGTGTGTGTATGAGACAGAGCTGGTTACCGTCTGAGATTTGGGTGAGCCTTCGAGCGCCAGCTTCTCGAAGATCTCCCTGGCTTCCTGAATGTTCTGAGGCAGATAATCCCCAAACAGCAGGGCGTAGCCCACCTTCTCCATGGCCTTGTTGTGCCCCATCGCTGCCACCTTCACCAGCTTCTCATACAACCTCCCAACACAAAGCACACACCTTTACATTACACTTAATAAAGGAAGCAGGAGGAATCATTTACTCTAGCAGCAGCAGCAGCTCTGACTGCACACACTAGTGTTTCTAATCGTTTCTATAGCAACAGCTGGTCACTCACTCTTTCTTCTGACTCCTTCTGCCCGTGGTGTTCAGGAGTCTGAGTGTGTGTTGGTACTGTTCCTCCACCTCCTCCGCCAGCCTGCGCTGCTCCGCCTGCTCCTCCGCTGATGGGGAAGACACGTGGAAGCAAAAGTTACTCTCTCTCTCTCACACACACACACACACACACGGAAGCAGAGGTTAAGGTTACTCTCACACACACAAACACACGTGGAAGCAGAGGTTACTCTCTCATACACATACTAACACACACACACACACATACACACACACACGTGGAAGCAGAGGTTACTCTCTCATACACATACTAACACACACACATACACACACACACACACACACACGTGGAAGCAGAGGTTACTCTCTCATACACATACTAACACACACACATACACACACACACGTGGAAGCAGAGGTTACTCTCTCAGACACACACATACACACACACACACACACACACACACACGTGGAAGCAGAGGTTACTCTCTCATACACATACTAACACACACACATACACACACGTGGAAGCAGAGGTTACTCTCTCATACACATACTAACACACACACACATACACACACGTGGAAGCAGAGGTTACTCTCTCATACACATACTAACACACACACATACACACACACACACACACACACACGTGGAAGCAGAGGTTACTCTCTCATACACATACTAACACACACACACACACACACACACACACACACACACACACACACACACACACACACACACACACACACACACACGTGGAAGCAGAGGTTACTCTCTCATACACATACTAACACACACACATACACACACACACACGTGGAAGCAGAGGTTACTCTCTCATACACACACACACACACACGGAAGCAGAGTTTACTCTCTCACACACACACTAACACACACATACACACACGTACACCTGGAAGCAGAGGTTACTCTCTCACACATGCACCCCCACACACAGACATACACACACACACAGACATACACACACACAGACACGTGCATGCACCCCCAGACCTCCACATACATACACACACACGCACAGACACACACATACACTGACACACACTCATATACACACACGTGTGCGCCCCCAGACCACCACATACAAACACACACACACAGTGACACACACATTGACACACACACTGACACACACACACTCATATACACACACTCATATACACACACTCATATACACACACTCATATACACACACTCATACACACACACACGCGTGCGCCCCCAGACCACCACATACAAACACACACACAGTGACACACACAGTGACACACACAGTGACACACACAGTGACACACACAGTGACACACACAGTGACACACACACTCATATACACACACTCATATACACACACTCATATACACACACTCATATACACACACTCATACACACACACACGCGTGCGCCCCCAGACCACCACATACAAACACACACACAGTGACACACACAGTGACACACACAGTGACACACACAGTGACACACACAGTGACACACACAGTGACACACACAGTGACACACACACTCATATACACACACTCATATACACACACTCATATACACACACTCATATACACACACTCATATACACACACACACACGTGCGCCCCCAGACCACCACATACAAACACACACACTGACACACACACACACACAAGATAAGGAGAATAAAAAACAAGCTCTGCCCACAATCTGTCAAACCTCACTTTCACAGAAGCCCCACTTCTTGTCATGGTCGTAGTCGTAGGTGGTGGCGCACCACAGACGGCCGTCCCCTCTGCCCTCAGTGGTACAGTCCGAGTACTCCTTACCCATGAACAGGAAGGGAAACAGGCACGGCTCCCCGGAGGCTGTGCCACCTATCACCACAGGAACTGTATCCACACACACACACACACACACACACACACACACACACACACACACACACACACACACACACCAATCAGAGTCATACACGTTACTGCACAAGCCTGCAGGATAACCAATCTCTCTCTCTCTCTCTCTCTCTCTTCTCACAAACATGAGTCTCACTTTCACAAGTGTTTCTCCAGAGAATAATGACTTTGCCTTGAGTGCAAAAAAATTGTGCCACCCACTTTAAGGCAACACAAACACACTGTCACTACTATTTAAACAAACAAACAAACAAACAAACAAATAAATAAATAGATAAAGTTGTAATATTTGTTCCTAGCTCACCCTCCCTGGGCTTTGTGATCACAGGAGGAGGTTGGTTTGGAAGGTCCTCCTTATGGATCTCCTCATGTTCGCCCTCCTCTCCTCGTTCTCTCTCCTCATGCCGAAGCTCAGCCTCCATCTCGGCCGCTTCCTCGGGAGAAACCAAGCGTCCGGTCACGACGATCTCATCATCGTCACTCTTCTCATTAGGTGAAAACTGAACAGAGGAGAAACGAGGCATAAACTTGTGTGTGTGTGTGTGTGTGTGTGGATAAAAAAGACAGAACAGACCGACACACACAAAACACTTATTTCCTGCTGCAGCTGCAAACCCACGAGTGTCCTTCTGCTTTCAAACAGAGCTAAAATACGAAGCCTGACTTCAGCACCGTGTTTCTGTCTGACACACAACATGACAACCGCTGAACCCTGTAGATGATCCAGCTCTGTGACAGATCCTGTGATCGGTAACAACACAAGCGCGTCTTTAGACGCCGGCCATCTTTACATAGCAACGGTCTCCTTCCTGTAGACATGGGAAGCGTTATTCACTTATAACTGCGCCACCTTCTGCACGGGAGAACTCGAGACGAACCTGACGAAAGCGGCGAGAACGTCTGACCTCACAATCTCACCAAAGTAACTGTTATTTCAGCTTCACACAGGGGCCACGACGTAAACCGAAGGACGATCACCATAAAACGTCCCACGTGTCAGAAACACGACGACACACACACACGTAACAACGTGCATGAGAGTTCACAGAGCTTTGCTTTCACACATGATGTACCTGAGATGGACTGGTCTCCTGGACATCACCCACTTCCGGTTCCACGTCTGCAAAACACAATTCCACGTTAATTGACTTTATTACTGATACAATACCTGACATGATTGACACACTTTACCTGACAGCAGGACACAAACGTGCTCTGACTCACCAGCTGTCACTTTAAGGCTGAAGGCTGAACACAGCAGCAGGAGAAAGCAGCTGTTTTGTATAAAATACATCCTGCTTTTCTTATAAACAATAAGTTTTAGTGTAAATAACCAGAGAAGTAAATAACTAGAAGACTAACTAACTAACACACACATAGCTAGTTAGCTAATGAGACTGTAATCCAGGTGTAAATCCATTCTGAGCAGCTAGCAAGCGTTACTACAGCTAGTTAGCAACATTAGCATGCTAACTAAACATTAGCATAAAGCTATCGCAAAGAAATCTCTGCTTATCTCCAAAAGCCTTGCGTTAAACGCGCCGTTATTGTTATTATTATTATAATTTTTTTCCCTCACGCACTTTACAAACGTAGCGGAATTTAGCTCGAATCAGCTTAACGTTCAAAACTGCTCATTTGTGTACAGCTCGGGTATCGAACCGTCCACCTTTCCCTCCACCCGTATTCAGGGAAATACCGACATACTATTTGCTGGTCAGAAACATAGCCGGATGTTTGACCAATCAGACAACGTTTTATCAAACGAACGAACAAATCCGAACGTAAAAGGCGGGATCTGTACGAATACGGGTAGGAAAAAAAGTCTCGAAAATCGTTTCCTGGATTTCCTGCTCGACCAATCGGGAAGTGCAACGACAAAAAGGCAGCCAATAGGAGGCGATCACGAAGGCGTTGTTGTCCAATCGGATGCGCACACACACATAGGGCTGATGTACACGACAGCTGCTGTAAACAAATCCTGCGGATGAGTTTGTGTTAGAAACTGTTCTGTTTATTAGATGATGTAATAAAATAACACGTATTTATTTGTAGGGTTTTTTTAATTGTTATTATTTATAAATAAACCGGTTCACTTTATATGACCAAACTGATATGAGCTTTATAT
The DNA here is from genome assembly GCF_022655615.1 of Tachysurus fulvidraco. Taxonomy (NCBI): domain Eukaryota; kingdom Metazoa; phylum Chordata; class Actinopteri; order Siluriformes; family Bagridae; genus Tachysurus; species Tachysurus fulvidraco. The sequence goes on from NC_062533.1 coordinate 19,126,417, forward strand.
TAAATATAATGCCAAAGTTTATGTAGTTTAATGACCAGCTAATTATTTTAGTTATATTTATATATAAATAGAACTAATTATAATAAAAGTATTAAATGCTTTAACCATGGACACTTAGATACTTATTTGAGTTCTGTATGAAGAGCAACAGTAGCACAAGCACAAACCTGTGGGCTCTCGAGCGCCCCCTTCAGTGAGGCAGAGGTACTGCTGCTTCACCTGCTGCTTGGTAAATGCAGCTCTATGTCAGATCAACAAGATTAAGTATGTTATAGACACCACGTAAAATACACTGTACTGATATACTGATATACTGATATACTGATGACAAACAGACAGACAGCAACAGACATGCACCAAGTACACATGCTCAAACCAGTATGTGAGATATTGTGACCTGTTTCCCCTGTATTTGAACATGAAAAACAAATGATTGAAATGATAAGAGTTCGGATAAGCGGTAGAAATGAGAGAGAGTCATAGAGAAATTATATTTTTTTTGCGAATATCACACACACACACACACACACACACACACACACACACACACACACACACACACACACACACACACACTTACATATGTGTGTCATAGAGAAATGATATATATTGCACATATCACACACACATATACTCTGCTGGATATGTGTGTGTATGTGTGTGTGTGTGTGTGTGTGTGTGTGTGTGTGTGTGTGTGTGTGTGTGTGTGTGTGTGTGTGTGTGTGTCAACCTGTTTTATTTTGTACCTGTAGATGAAAGTTATGTAATTGCATGTAAACAAACAAAATAAAATCATTTTGTTTTCACAAAAGAAATCAACAAAAATGAATATTTGAACTGAGAAAAAAGTTACTACACCCTGTGCCCTTTTAGCTAGTGTTTCCCCTTTTGGCTAAAATAACCTCAGTGAGAAGTTTCTTTTAGCCATCTATCACTTTCTGACATCGACTGGAAGTGGAAGAAAGTTTCCCCCAGACCTCATTGCAGAACTCTTACATCTGTGTGATGTTTGAGGGGTTTCTTACGTGCACAGTCTGTTTCAAATCACCAAATGGGATCTCAATAGGATTTAGATCTGGGCTTTGTCTTGTTCACTACAGGATCAGCCTCATCAAGGACAGAGACGAGTCTGCCTACAGACAGGAGGTTAAAGAGCTGGCTGTCTGGTGCAGTCACAACAACTTGGAGCTCAATACGCTCAAAAGATTGGAGATGATTGTGGACTTCAGGAGAAACCCCCCTGCACTCCCTCCAATCACCATCATGGACAGCACTATGGCTGCACTGAAGGCATTCAGGTCATGAACTCAATCATCTCCCAGGACCTAAAAAGGCTCAACAGAGGATGTACTGCCTTAGCCAGTTAAGGAAGTTTAACCTGCCACAGGAGCTACTGAAACAGTTCTACTCAGCCATCATTTCTGTCTGTTCTGTACACATCAGTAACTGTCTATTTTTGGCTCAGCTACAAAATAACTGTATAAATCCAAAGTGAGGAAAAGAGCTCAGAAAATCCCTCACATCCATGTCATCAGCCTTTTGAACATTTACCATCTGGCTGGCAATACAGAGCCCCAAATACCAGCACAACCAGATACAAGAACAGTTTCTTCCCCTAGACAATCTACCTGATGAACAGTTAAATGTTCCCCATTAATAACAATGTGAGATAATCTTATATTCAATATTTTATCTTATATCTAATATTTAGCACAACCGTACATACGATTTATTTCTTTTTAATTTTTAAAATTTTTTTGGTGTATTTGTATTTACACACGTAGGGTGTCCTTATTTTTTCCTCATAAGAAATTGCATTTTATAGATAAGACATATGGTTTTATTTGTTATGTTATGTTACTTTAATCTTCCAATATTATTAAAATGAAGATCAAATGTCCATAAGTTTACAGGCTTTGATGGGGTGTCCTAATTTTTTCACCACAGTATGTATATGGATTATAATCTGATGAACTTTATTAAAGCAGTTCATATGCACCTTTTTATTTCTTCTTTCTGTATTTTTCCTTCTTCACAAAGTCCTCACTGTGTTCTAGGGAGGTCGGAGATTTATTCACAGGTAAAAAAAGGTGAAACGTGTTTATTTATCATGATGGGAGGAACGTCAGTGTCAGTGCTTTGTAACAGTCGAAGGTAAAGCGGTAACTTTAAGTTTTTTGTTGGTGGGTTTCCGTGATGTCAGGAGAATAAAACACTTTCTAGTACAGGAAGATATTTTATTTAATGTTTGCTAACTTCACTTCATCACTGATTATTTTACTATAACAGCACAACATACAGAGTGTTTAACTCCTTATTTATTTCACAAACACTTGTGTTAAAGCTGATTCCATGCTGATCGTTACATTAAATAAATTAGAAAGCCGTGACTCAGAAGATCCGAGCTCCGTACCCGAATGTCTGTTTAATGGCGTCAAAGTAATATCTCTGCCATCCCTCCTTCATCCTCTCCTCCTCACCGCTGGGGACACCTTTAGCCTCCAGAGACAATTCTGTCTCACTGCCTCGGTCTGTAAAGTCCAGCGTGACTGTCGAGAAGTGTCCTGAAAAACATCACCGCAAAGACACTGCTGGTTAAAAACTGTGAAAAACTTTTTCCTTTTAGATCTGTGTCATTATTGTAGAAACATTTCCACTCAGTTGATTTTCACACTAATGAGGCTTTTCCTCAAGGACACACACCTGCTGGCCAAGATGAAAACCTCCACCTCATGACGATCCTCTGGTCTGGGACCTGTGAGGTAAAAGTGTGAGGTAATTGTGTGAGGTAATTGTGTGAGGTAAAGTGAAACGTTAAAATCTGCTGTAAAATTGTGAGGTAAAATGATAAGTTAAAAGTGGGAGGCAAAGGTGAGGTAAACATGTGAGGTAAAAGTCTGGGGAAATGTCTCAGATAAAAGCTTAATGTAAACGTTGGAGGTAAAGGTCTGAGGTAAAAGCTTGTCATTATGGTGTTAGCAATCACGGCTTTTCAGTCCTCACCAGTTCCGCGAACTCTCCGTGCACATTTCCCTCCAGCAGGCAGAACCGTCCTCCTCTTACTCCGTCCACACGGGCAGTGAGGTGTGTGAACGCTTGAACCATCTACACAAATTAAACAAAATCCTTTACCGAGTGAAGGAGTGACATATCACATCCCACTGTACAACGTGGCAGTCGATCAGTGATACAGTCTTCAGCTGGTTCTGACTGCGTCACGGATTTAGTCATGTACCAAAATCTAAACCCAAGGACCTTCTTGCCTCTGCCACGAGGTTACACTCTGGCTGTAGATCGATCTTTTAGCCAGATATTTCAATGCTGTCGAAAGCTTGTGGTTAAATATATTATAAATATATTCATTCTCTTGAAACTTTTTTAATGATTATTAATTTCATAATAAATAATAATAAATTATATGCTAATGCTGATATGTTGTAAAGCATAATGCCAGGTTGTGCAGTTATCCTAAGAAACCTGACCTCTTGGTTGAGGAAAACTCTGTAGAGCTCCTCAGACGAGGTGAGGAATGTCTCCTTTAGATGAAACGAGGCTGTTGGGATTTTGACTCCAGAGCTGGGAGATTTAGAGACGGTGGAGGAGCCGCTCTGTGGATAAAGATGCTACTTAATTTACATTTGTTTTCACAGAATTAAAAATCAATCATCATCATGATTATGAACTGAGACTGTACCGGGTTCTTCTCCAGCTTGATGTGAGTTTGCTGCTGCTGTTTACTGACCCCCTCAGCTGTAGGCAGGATCATACCCTGAGAGAACTCTACACAAACACAACATTACATTTACAAGAAGTTGAAGTCTAAAAAGTGAACGTTTACATTTTAAACACGTATTTCACCTTTTTTCAGGTGTGACACATAGCCCTGTAGAGCCATTTTGACCTCCTTCTCTCCATCCTTCTTCATGAGGGCAGTTAGAGGTGTAGTGGGCTGGTCTTTACATGCTGTAATGCAGATCTGTACAAAGGAGAACATACCATTTAAACTGCCTTCCCGTGTGTGCTTCTGAGTAACGGACTCATTTAACGGGTCATTTTAATGAATCTGAGTCAAATCACATGTTTTTTACTCCGACTCCGACTTTTTAATTTAGATTCGAGAGTTGATTTAAGTCACAAGTTAATGAAACACATTTGACTTCATTACTTCAGTAAACATTATTAACTCACATCCAGGTCGTCTATGTCATTCTCATCCGAAAGATTCATCACCTCAACGTTCCCTTTATATTTTAGCCCATTTTTTGAGGTTCCTAAAAGAAAAACAAACATGAACTTTAGAAGGTTAATATCGCTGTCAAATAACAAAATCCTTCACCCGAGTGAAGCGGCATGAATGTACCGGTCCATGAAGCTTTAATGATCCACTCGTAGAAGAAGATCAGTTTCCCTTTGCGGTTGTTAATTGAAGCTTCGCCCTCGATCTCGCTCACGTCTGTAATTTGGCAGACGCCATCTTCGTTTTCCACACGGACTCTGAGAAGAAGCTCGTTCAGGACATCCTGTGACCAGGCACTGACATCACGCTCAGTCCTGTATGGAAGATTAACCATGAAATCTGAAATCCACTGCAGAAATATTGGCATCCGGAATAAAAACAAGCAGAAAACAAATGCGCTAATAATACGTGATTTTCTTTCTGCAGACTCTGATCAGTTCATTTTCAGCAGCAGCTCTGACAGTTCTGCAGCTCCGCAGGTTTATAGTAATGCACTCCGTTGATTATTTTCTCATTTCTTTATTAAAATATCATTCACAGGGACTAATTCTCACAGTATAATTAACAATAAACAACTTTTCATTCATTTTCTACCGCTTATCCGAACTTCTTGGGTCACGGGGAGCCTGTGCCTATCTCAGGCGTCATGGGGCATCGAGGCAGGATACACCCTGGACGGAGTGCCAACCCATCACAGGGCACAAACACACACTCTCATTCACTCAAACAATCACACACTATGGACAATTTTCCAGAGATGCCAATCAACCTACCATGCATGTCTTTGGACTGGGGGAGGAAACCGGAGTACCCGGAGGAAACCCCCGAGGCACGGGGAGAACATGCAAACTCCACACACACAAGGCGGAGGTGGGAATCGAACCCCCAACCCTGGAGATGTGAGGCGAACGTGCTAACCACTAAACCACTGTGTCCCCAATAAAGAACTTGTTCACAATAAATCTTTATGTGAATGAACAGAGCCCCTGGACTACACCGAGTTCTCCTTCTCTCATACCCTCGACTCTCTGACCATCTGCCGCTTCTGTCTCCACATGACACGTTTCTATTAATGGCCTTCGGGAACAGAGGAACAAAATTCCAGAGGCTTCGAGCTCACACAGGAACACCGAGTTTACAGAAGGGGAAGAGATCAGCAAAGGCGATTTAGATAGATTTCTATTTTTATTTTTATTATTAAGAGAATAATTATAGAGCATTAATATGAAATCAGTGAGAAGTCAGAGTCAGTGACAGATAAAATAAAATACTCATGATTTATTGCATGTTGTGCGTAAGTGTGACTAAACAAACCTCACCATCTGATTTACATCCTGAACAATAATTCTGTTTGTCCACCATAATGTCTTTCTCTCTGTCTCTCTCTCTGTCTCATTTTGTGTGCTTTACATATGTTAACTAAATCATAGAAACAGTATCAATAGACTGAATTACATTAAATGTGGATTTTCTTAGTTTTTCACTTTAAACTTTTATTAAGATTTTAGATTTTGTCTGTTTAAAATATATATTTCTATAATATAGTTTTTTATATATTATAAAAACATAATCACCTCAGGTTAATAGAATTATGGTCATATACAGTATATACAGTAAACCTGAATATATGGTCATGAAGCAAGAGGATTAAGTTCATTTTAAATTTAGTGTGAAAATGAAACTAGTATTATATAAATAACAATGAATAAAATTTCAGTTCATTTTGTGGTTTTATTGTGTTTTATTCCAACAATCCTTTGATATATCAGTACCAGTAATTAGCATATTTAATCCCATAGAAAACAGGGGCCATGATTTCACACCTAAAATCTTAAATCTAATTTTTTAATTATTCTGAAATAAGGATTAAAAGTTTAATGTGTGGTGCAATAATAAACACAGACTTAATCCGAGTGTAATAAAGTGTCATTTTGGGGGTGTAAATAAATATGAAGTTGATTTTGTTTTAATGAATGAATGAAGTTCGATGTAATTAAGCGATTAATTTTATTTGAATAACAACAACAACAATAATAAAGCATGCATAGTGCTCATTAGTGAGTAAAACTTTACAGCATGCTCCACACACACACACACACACACACACACACACACACACACACACACACACACACACACACACACACACACACACACAGTTCTGTGACAAACCACTCAGATGCTATTTGTTTGTAGTGTTTAGTAAATGTATTCATGCTAACACACCGATATTAAACCCCACCAGTGCCAGTTGTTAACATTCGTAGCGTCCGCTCTTTCCTCCACAATCCAGCGCGGATCTCCTTGTCCCCACTTCGCCATGACTCACTGCCTCACTCCGCCCTTAGCCTCTCAGATAGCACGCTAACGTAGCGTAGCTTCTCTCTCGGCTAGCACGCTAACGTAGCTTAGCTTCTCTCTCGGCTAGCACGCTAACGTAGCTTAGCTTCTCTCTCGGCTAGCACGCTAACAGTAGCTTAGCTTCTCTCTCGGCTAGCACGCTAACGTAGCTTAGCTTCTCTCTCGGCTAGCACGCTAACAGTAGCTTAGCTTCCTCCTAGGTTAGCACGCTAACGTAGCTTAGCTTTCCAGTTAGCTTTAGAAGCTGAGACACCGAGCTATTTCAGCTTAGAAATGTCACCAATAGAGCGAATAACTATCCAAACAAATAACTTAATGTAAGAGTTAAGATTTAAAACTCCTAAAATAATCGTTCGGTATTCAGTAAAGTTTAAATACCAACTTTTAATAAGCTCTTCTTTCTTTTATTTAATGTAAAGCTGAGTGTGAGCTTCAGCCTCCAGTATTTATTCCCCTGAGGAGAGAAAGTACGAGAAAGTTCTCAGATATCATCGCAGTGAAAAGAAACAACTCGAATTGATATCAAATCACTAAACACCGTATAATAAATAAATAGATAAATAAACATATTTTATTTATAGTGTTTAGACTATCATCACTTTAGGTTACACAAATTAAGGTTAAACTTTAACCTTAATTCAATGCAGATTTATTGATTAATGTAACAATACCACACTTTAAACCTTGTTTAAATTAATAAAGCTTGTATTTCACAATAATATTAATTATACAATCAAATCTGATGAACTATTAAGAGCTCTGATACGATACAATATTAATATCAATACAGTTTTAACCGTTATTTATTCTTTTTTTTTAGACTAAACCACACTTAATAAAGATTAACAGACTCGTACAGGAGATAAAACACATTATAAATAGGTTATTGTTGCTGTGATGAGGTTTTCTGTAATATTTATATATAAATTATAACAGGTTATGGAAGGAGTCTCCAGTGTCAGTAATGAAATGACAACGAAGGAGTTTATAGTGTTTATATATTAAAACTGGGCACAAATAAATATTCCGTGCTTGCTAGTGATTTATCTCTCTGTTAAAAACAATAGAAGGAAATTAATTAAATACTTAGATGTTTTTAACTAGTTAATTAACTCAACACATCAGATTATACTTTGTGTTTTTGTACCAACTCGTACTAACCTAATGAGAAGTTTTATGTTTTGTAACAGTTGGCAAAATAAAAGTGTAATCATTGACACCACGTAGCTTTCTGTAAGGAGTCTCCAGTGTCAGTGCTTTGTTGAGATTACGCTGTCACGCTGTCATTTGCGACTTAAGTCTGACTTGAGTCAAGTCGAGTCCCCCATCTCTGAGTCATTTAACTCAAGTCCAAGTCAAGTCTCAAGTCATGAATGTCAAGTCAAAGTCAAGTTGAGTCTTTTTTTAATATTTGTCAAGCAAGTCCAAATTTGCGACTTAAGTCAAGTCATTTGACTCGAGTCCCCCATCTCTGGAATATATAATATGTGATGAAAGGGTCTGTTTAAAAGATTTTGATTGATTTGTGTTTGGCTAAATGTGATTAAAACAGATATAGTCTGTTGCTGTTGTTAAATTGCTGTGGTATGTCGACTCAAACACCTCAGGACGTGTTACAGAAAGAAATATATACATTTCAGGACGCTAACCGAAACCCTACTCCATCACACCCGTCAGAGTTTCACTATAATCGCATCACAGTGTGTTTTACTACGTAAATAATTTGTGATTAATGAAGGCATCGTTTTCTACAGTGCAATTAACACTCTGATGTCACAGAACTTTGTCTACACAGGTTTAGTGTATTTGTTGGTGTACAGGAGGTCCAGCAGGTGGCGCTGTGTGTACTAATTTACACACAATAAGCATTTAATTCACCTCTAAATCAGAAACCTGACATTTAGAGAATCAAATAATCACTTGATCAAACAGTGAAGTAAGTTGTTTGTGATTTTTGAACCCTTTTGTTTTACATCCAAATACTATTTCTTTGTTTAAGTACATTAAGTAACGTTATATTGTTTATTCACATTTGAAATAGTCTTGTTTGAATTCTGTGTCACTCTTTAGAACAGCTCGATGTTGCCTGGTCCAAAACATCGAGAGGGTTGTATAGATTTTGCATAATTTTTACCTAGACACACGTCATTTACACACAGAGATGCGCTCACGAAAACAGCGATTTTGTGTATGTATGTTTATTTGTTACACACTGACCTGCTACAGCAGTATTGCATAGAACACGAGTGATGGCGAACACATGCCGCATTGTTATTTACAGGAGTCAAACACCATGCAGTCATCAGTTCATCAGGTAAAAACACACTCGTATAAAGTTCAGTGGCCTCATCTTACACATGTCTGTGTTTATATTGCACTTGGGACAGCAGTTTACAATTGTATCAGGATTATTTACTCAAAGTCGTATTAAAAACACGTCCGGACTGTAAATACGACATTAAAGCTAGTCACTGCTTCATTGCTTTCAAAAATAAACCAGGAGTATTTTAAGAATGGAAGGAATTTCCCATAAAATAAAATAAAGGTGACATATTTTTACATTTTTATAAATTATAAACTTATAAAGGTGACAGGAAGAACCAAAAGGTTTTTTTTTCACAGAATAGCGAGAAGAATCGTGTTTGGTTCTCCAAAGAACCTTTAGTGCAATGGAAAGGTCCGATGGATGTCAAAGGTTCTGCATTCGATCTAAAGCCCAAAAAAAAAAAAAAAACAACATTCAGAAGCTTCGTGTTTAAGAGCGTCCGCTCGTTTTAAAGGAAGGTGTCGTGCAGCCACAGCTTTACTGCGAGTCAGGATCGAGGCAGTTTCGTATCAGAGCTCTGTACAGTTTGATGTGCTAGGACACGCTGAGGAGTTCAGGAGATGAACAGGCAGCTTGCTCTCCTCCATGTCATGGTAAAAAAAAAAAAAAAAAAAAAAATCCAGTAAAAACTAAAATGTTATCTTGAACAGAAGTGTAACATTTCCAACACCACATTAGTGACGTTACAGCAGTAAGGCTTTAAACATGACATTATTAGGATCATTATCTTCACTTCAGCTTCATCATTTCAGTGTGAAAACAGTGTAAAGGAGCTGCCAGATTAACCGCCTGGTCCGAGGACGATGGGACGAATAAAATACACTCTGTAAAGAATTTCATACTTCATACAAATACTTATTTTATACGCGCACACACACATTATATATATAAACTCTTCATACTCTTCATTCAACTATTTACATAAAAATATAATTATTACTCAAAAGGAAGTAAAGGTGAACGATTCTACGCTACAAAACAACGGTGAATATTCACTCTTATCACTCAGCATCTGGTCTTTAACAGACCAAGAAAAAAAAAAAAAAAAGAAATATATACAAATGTTTTTATCCTTACAACAAGCGACAAAAACTAAAAAGAAGTTTAAAAGGTTTATAATGGTTTGATTTGATCTGCAGCTCTGAGCACGCAGGTGATTAAACATCGGCTTTATGCTTTCACCGAAGATGTAGAGCTCAGAACTGGAGTGTAAACAGGGGTCGGGTTTCTGCCTCGCCGAACAGACGAGGAGGAGGACGTTTACGAGTCCGAGCTGAAGAGAGACGGGAAGGTTTTTATTAAAGACAGGAGTGTTGAGTAATAATCTGTATTTGAATGTAGAGAGAAAAGAAGAAGAAAAAGAGTCAGAAGTCTAAAGATGTCATGAACATATTATTTCAGCATGTGAGTCCTGAGCAGAAGTGTGTTTTACATCAAGCTCCGCCCCCAAACCACGCTGATTGGTTGAAAGGGAAAAAACAAGCCGTGGGGCCTCGTTTTAGGGGTTTGAGCTTAACACTGAAACAAACACACATTCATTTCAATGCAGCGTTTTTCCACAACTTCCTCCATCCATGTTTCAGTGTTCAGACTTCAGCTCCTCCTCCTGCTCTCTCTCTCTCTCTTGCTCTCCCTTCCCCCAACCATCTTCTCACTCAGCATAAACACCACACCCTCTCCACATCCCTGCGCTCTCCAACACCACTGTTTCTACTCCTGAGGACTATCTGATGAGATTCTGTGGTGTCCACGTCTCAGGTTCTTCTGAGATACAGTGAGTTTTTTTTTTTTGCAGCGGTATCGAGTGACTCGTCGAAGCCGAACGTGTGAATATCAGAGCGACTAACCTTCATTTTAACACCACAGTGCACTGTAACGTGTATATATAAAATAATAAAAGCTAACTTTGGACCTGTAACGATTTGTCTACACGTTTTGTGTTCCACGATATGAACCGACACTCTGTAAGCCCCGCCCCCTTCCTTTTAGCTCTAATTATTAATCGTCATGATTTTCTAGCTTGAAAGATGGACTGTCTGTCAATCAGTGGGTTTGCATTAGACTTGTATTTAGCTAGGGTTGCAAGATTATGGGAATTTTCAAGGTTGGAAACTTTCCATGGGAATTAACGGGAATATATGGGAATAAACTGGGAATTTTTTTTTAAAAAAATGCAGAGTTGCCTATAACAAGGAACTTAAAAGTAGTTAAAAAAATCTTGCAGCATAATTTAGTTTAAAACAACAAGATTTAATGCAATTTAAGTTTGAATTTGTACCCTGCGTTCCTCGGTCACTTGCACACAGCACACTGCTTACTGGAAGGCCATTGAGGCCAAACCCCCTGCAGGTACTTGTGTTCTTCCATAACACGCACAGTAACACTTTATTTTAGTCATTTAACTAGCTGCTTATTAGTATGAATATTAATAGAATATTGGCTGTTTATTCGTACTTATTAAGCACACATTAATATGTGCTTAATAAGTACATATTAATGCCTTATTCTGCATTACATTATTCTACATTCTTAATCGTACCCAATACCTAAACTTAATAACTACCTTACTAACTCTTAATAAGCAGTAAATTAGGAGTGTTACGACCAAACAAAATGTTTAGTTATGTTTGTATACGATATTATTTATATAAATTTCCCTATATTTCCAAATAATTCCCATAAATTCCCATAAAGTTTCCAATTTGGAATATTTCCAAAATTCCCCAGATTGAGTTCCTGTGGAAATTTACCGTAAACTTTCCGCCCCTTTGCAACCCTACATGTAGCTAAAGGAAAAGACGACTGAACGGTAAATAAAAATCGAAATTTAAAATTGTGAAACTAGTTGTGATGGTTCTAACTCCGCCCACTCTACTGGGGTTGTGTTACCACCACCGTGTAAGTAAGAAGGTGAACCAGATTCGGTTCAGTACGACTGCATACGGGATGAGAGTGTCGCACGCCGTCGTGTAGAAAAGCTTAGACGTCGTTCAGACATTTCGCACAGACTCCGAGAGAGTCAGGATGGGGATCCGAGGCACGGATTAGGTCCGAAACGTGTCCTTAGACATCCAGAATAACTTCTGTAGTGTCATCTTTGTGAATTTTAAGGTTTTGGAGCAGATTGTGTACAAACAGCTGCAATCATGGCTTTAGAAAGACTGGGGTTTCTACTGAAGAGATATGGAGTGTGTCCACAGTGTGCAAGTCCACCATCGCTAGTCTTCATCCTCCGTTCGTAGGCACTAAAGTTCATGACGGGGGTCTGGCAGTTGAAAACAAATTGAAAAAAAAAAAATATATATACAGGAAAAATAAAATGAATAAAATTCTTCATCCTGTAAGATGTGAATAAATAGAGGATGAGAGCTTTGAGAAGAAACAGATCGCCGAGCAGGATGGGAGCGGTGTGGGAAAGTTACTGAATAAAAAAGAAGAAGTGATACAACAAAGAGGCAGATTGCTCTTGGGTATTTTGAGAGGTAGTGCGAGTGTGTGTGTGTGTGTGTGCATGTCACGATCTGGCATAATTACTGATAAAATATACGTGTGTATTATTAACGCTTGAGAAATACTCATCAGTTCAGATCGGTTCATACTAAAGAAATAAAACGTCTTTTCTCTAGTTCTCTCTTCTGTCTTATCTCCTTAAAAGAGACAGAGTTTCGTTCTTTTTTAAACAGCGCTCGTTATAAATAAAGGACCAGTGATAATACTTCATGTTGATGTTCGTTCCCTGCAGATAGATACAGATCTTTGCTTAAATAGGAAAAGAGCAACGTGCATCCTACAGTGTGTGTGTGAGATTCCAGTCGTTTATGATTTTTATAAATATCGGTTCTTTGTATAAAAATAGATTTAATTACATTAAATAATAATAATAATTAAAAAAAAAAAGCTTTTTAAAAAAATTGAAAGATTTCATTCGGTGTGAATGTGAGGATGGCTTGAGACGTTCTGAGGGTGTGTGAGGATCACGAGCGCACCAGGATGTCCATGATGTGGTCCAGATCATTGAGGTCAGCCAGGCAGAGCTGCAGGTTCGACAGGTTCTTCAGTCCGTCTTCTCTCGGCGTGGAAAACGCCAGGATTGAGATTTCTGACGAGTCGTACATGGACGTGTCGATGTCCTCAAAGATGTCGTCCAGCTGCAGGTCCGTCAGGTAGCTGGTGGAATTTGTGATCTCGAACGTGCCGAACAGAGAATCTGGCGTCTTCGTATCCGCCTCGTCCGAGCGCTCCGGAGCGGGCGGTCTACTCTCGACATCCTCATCGAGTGTCAGGGATGATGATGAGGAGGAGGACATGGGTCCAGAGAGAAGAAGTGAAGAGTCTAGAGATACAGGTGGGAGCTCGGGGATGTGGCGTGGAGTGGGTGGAGGAAATGTGAGAGAATGTGAAGTGGGAGGGAGGGCATCTCCACCCTCCAGACACATCTCCTGCTGGATTTGGCGCAGCGTGTTGGCCAGCAGCACTGAGCGGTGAAGGCTGGGCTCGGCATGTTGCTGGCAGCTCTGCAGCTTGTCCAGGCACAGGTCCAGGACCAGCTGCCTCTGCTGGGGATACGGGAGATCCAGCGCAGACTCCTCGCCCTCGCTCAGCTTACGCTTCACCCCACGACCCAGACCGTACCTGCACGGGGACAGAGCAGCGCTGTGAGAGTACGGCATCATACACAACTTCTAGCATAAGCAAATGTACAACCCTGTAAAACTGTTCGACATTTTAGTAACGTGTGTGTGTGTGTGTGTGTGTGTGTTTAATCACAGAAAAGAATAAACTTGTTCATCACCTCTGCTAATGTGGACAATCCGTTACACCAGAATGTTGAGGAACTCTGGATTCTGATTGGTCAAAATTAGCTGTTGATTAGTTTTCTAAAACATCACTCATTCTAATGCTGTAGTGTTTCTATAGCAACAGCTTGTTCATAGGGACCCGTGTCGGAAACCAGGTTTAAAAACAAGTGTGAACTTTTCCTTTTTCTCCAAAGTAATTTATGGAAAGCGTCTCCAGTATCAGTGCTGTGTAACAGTCAGAAGTACAGTGGGGCGTCTCAGTAAGCCTGTCTGGTGAAGGACTGAGTGTCTAAAGAACAACACAAATGTTGTCGTCACTCACATTACTATAATCATATTAATTGTAATTTGTGCTGCACGATTAATCATATCGCAATCGCGATATCAAGCCTGTGCGATTATGTGACGCAAAATGCTGCGATTTTATGAAATAAATAAATAATAAATAAATGCATGTGTGGACATGACAACACATTCTCTCTGAAAGCTGTTTGCCTATTACATACACTACACCGCTATCCGCTAATAAAAAAAAAAGACCAGTGAGTTACAGTTTATTCAGTGGCACGTGTGGCTTTTTCCGGTGTGCAGCGCGGAACGGGTGAAGATGGATGCCGAGCAGACGGACACTGAACTGGTGGCCAGAAAAAATGTTACCTCTGCACCACTGCCCAAAAACGCTGACTAAGACTAAATTAACATGCATTATTGTTGACGGAAAAAGACGAGACGAAAATGTTTTGTATAAAATAAAAACTAAGATAAAAACTCTCTTCATTTTCCTCTACAATCGTCTCTGCTTGTTCGTCAGCTGTTACGCCTTTAAAATATTCAGAACGAGTTCGCGGCTTCGCGCTGTTGCTCGTTACAGGTCTCATACGCCTGTGGTCGCAACACCAAACTGCTAAACAAGTAAGAAAATGCACTCCTGTGTGTCCATGGCAACGCTCTCTTTTTCACGGAAACGGTGTGTTATAGTTAGCAGCGGTCTGTTATCAAGAAATAAAATAGTGTGTGCGTAGAAAGAATTCGTCGACACGCCGCTCAAAAAAAAAAAAATTCCTGAGCGCAAGTCTACCGTCTAGGCGGCTTTTTGTGTTAAATTATATTTCCTGTTCGAGTGTGTGTTGTTTAAATGTGTTCTCAACTTCTCTCTGATACCTTTGTGATTCTCAGAGTTTTGACAAGTTTTATAGCCTTGATATTGTTTCTTATTCAAAAGTGGTGACAGAAAAAACTCTTTACCCCCAACCTGAAACCTCTTCCCCTGTCACAGCCACTTCATAATCATAATTAATATTTAGGCTTAAAAGCAAATGTATATGTGTATAAGAAAGCAAATGTATACATATACACACACACACATACATATATATTACACCTACAGTTTTGATCTTAGGCCTTTCATTAATCAGCATTGTGTTATTTTATATTTTAATTTGAAAACGTTCTGCATTTGTTTGTTGTTGTTGCTAGTTTGAGTTTAGAAATACAAATTTCAGCATTATCAGTAATCTGTGTGTGCATTTTCCTTGAGAACCAAGCAAGTTGACTCATGATACCATTTGTTTATTATATCGCAATCGCATATCGTAATCGCGATACTGACCGCAATAATCGCAATATGACATTTTCCCTAAATTGTGCAGCCCTAATTGTAATTTTTAGCAGGTTGCCGTGGAATAAGAGGAATAAAACACTAGTAAAACAATCAGGTCCGAGCTGTTGACGGTACCTGGTGTCACACCACACCGTCATACAATGTTTTAGTATATCTCAATTAGAGCTGGACGATAAAACGATAACGATATGTATCGCGATAGACACATGATCGATATCGATAAAAGATGTGTACGATAAAACGTTCGATATTTTTTATTCTTCGTCGGAAGAAAACGGAGGTTGCGAAGCGAGTTTGGTTGCATTAACAAAGGCACTCGCAGTCTGGTAACCTAGCAGCATAGGGAGTGACACGCTAACAGCCAATCATGTAACAGTGTCACGTTCGGTTGCGCCATATCGTCGTCTTGTGCCGGTCTGCTGCATTCCTCTTCAGTAACCAGCGACTGATAAGCAGAAAATGAGCCGTACACGTTATTAAGCGTTTCTTACATTTCCTGTCATTTCTCACCTTAAATGTTAAGAGATAATAGTTAAGTGTTCATTGTGACTTTAGACTCATGTTTACATTATAATTATTGTTGTTTTCCTGGTTGTTGACATTTCTGCCTTAATAACTGAGGGGATTCTGATCAGAGGAAGGTTCAGTTTAAAATAAAAAGGTTTAAATCTAATATATTTTTCTCCTGGTCCTTATTTTAAACGGGTCATAAAAAATATCAATAATTATCGATATCGTGATACGGTTTTCGGCCGTATCGCCCAGCCCTAATCTCAATGCCACAAATAACAGAACTTTATTAAACGCTTGCTCCTGTGTTTATGGTGGACTGAACACCACCGTGCCATCTGAGGTGTCTTTATCTACATATAAACCATCCACACACACACACACACAGAGATCAGGTTTTTGTGTCTCTCTAATAAAGACATAATATGTGCACCGTGACGAGCGTGTGTACAGGGGGGGAGGAATCGGTCGTGGCTCTCTACCCCTCTCTGTGCTGTAGTGTGGGTGGTTCAGCCTCCTCCATCTATCATGCTGCTGCACACAGGAAGACATCATCCCCCCACAGCTCCGACCGCAGACTGCACCGCTCTGTGCTTCACTGCAGACACCACAGAAGCCCCGAGGAGCCTCGGCTTTGCGTTCACACCAGCAACTAAACAACAACTCAAAATAATCAAACAGCAAAAGAAAATAACGCTTTTTAGCCCCGTTTCCTGTTACAGCGTGAACCGATAGAGCAGAGAAAATAAAATCGCAAAATCCTTTAGTGCATCTGGGTGTAAAATAACGGTTTCTTTTTAGATAAAAAAAAAAACAAGAAGCAAAACTTGGCTATTTAACAACCACTTCGCAGCCACAGAGCGTTCAGCCTTCTTGGTTTCTGTTGGCTCACAAATCCAGACTCGTTCATTTACAAGTCAAAGTTAAATCCTTTACCCTTTCTTGCAAAAAAAAACCTCACCATGGGTCAGAAATAATAAACACTATAGATTATCTGTTAATATTGGCACCTCTGTATAATGAGCTAGTAAACATAGAAAAGAAACCCGAGCGGAGCAACGTATTGCCAAATCATTTAATAATCCCAGTAGACCCGAAGAGAAAGTCGTACGCACACACGACCGTCTCTCTCGATCTCTTCGTCTATCAGGGTTAAGAGAACACGTGGAGGACGTCTGGAATATCGTTTTCAGGTTACGTGAACTTACCGATGAACACACATTCATATATATATATATATATATTTTAAATTCCTCCGTTATCTGATGATCGGTTTTTGTTCCTCAAATGTCTGACATTAAAAAGTTCCAGAAGTGTGCGGTGTTCATCTGAACCCCAACGCGTGCTGAGGTTAAAGGATGATGTTTAGATGAAAGTATATAACAGATTTCTGTAAAAAGACGAGTTAATAAAGCGGTGAAATCGAAACAGCATTTAATGAAACAAAAACTACTTCTTCAGCTTAACGAACAAACCACTTTATACCTTCAGCTAATTATTTTACAGTGACGGTAAATCTGAAACTCTAACGCGAGTGCGGATGCAGCTCGAGTCGTGATTTAAACCGAGTCTCTGCCATTAGATCGGCCTCTCCGGTCTGTTCACCATGGCAACGGCAGCATACTCGCGGAGGGGAATCAGTAGTGTACAGACTCGCCTCGGCTTGCTCGTCGAACGCAAGGAACACAACAACCCAGAGCAGAGGACAAGAAACTGCACTGACACAGAGTCACAGACAGACACATACTCACACGGACAGACAGAGTCACTGTCACAGAGTCACAGGCACACAGAGTTACAGAGAGACAGACAGAGTCACAGTCACAGAGAGACAGACAGAGTCACAGTCACAGAGAGAGAGACAAGAGTCACAGACACACAGAGTCAGAGAGACAGACAGACACACACACAGTCACAGACTCACAGAGAGACACACAGTCACAGACACAGACACAAAGATACATACAGACAGAGACACAGACAGACAGACACACACAGAGACACAGACACACACAGACACATACAGAGACACACACAGGCAGACAGACACACAGAGACACAGACAGACACACAGAAACAGCTGTGACACTAAGTAAGCTGAACACTAAGTAAACGGACCATGTGACAAGCCTCATGTGTTGTTAAAAATGTTCTGTAAGAGAGTGAAGCAAGCTGCCATTTTGTTAGAGGAACCTGTTTCCCACCAGGTTCTACTTCTGGTTATGATCCTATCTGGCAGAGACGAATGAAGCAGTAGCCTTGGTATGGAAAGATCACCTGTCTGGGGTGGAGACTACAAATAAAAGACAAAAACTCAACCAGGTCTTCTCTTCTGTGGGATCCATAATCTCATCAGTTTCACTCTGTCTTTATTCACACCCTTCGCTAGCTCATTCACTCGCTCTATATCATTAGCTACCTGTGTGTCGCCCGGAGCAGTCCATAAACCGATCGGGTGTCCATGCATATGTATGAAGGACGTTTAAGATCTTCTCACCTCTGCTCACAGCTAATGAACACTTTTCCATCTTTGTCTTGACAAATCACTGGAACGTTCTCTTCCAGTCTGAGCAAGAAACAAGCGACTGTGTTTAGAGGACAAAACATTTATAAAAACTATCCAGTGTTTAGACATGACTGGATATTCACACTTAAATCTAAACCCCAGCCTGTGTAAAGAATAAGTTACCTACAGCTATGGACAAAACTTCCTGTTTTTTACACCGCAGGAACAGGAAGTAGTCTTTATTTGTGTGTGTGTGTGTGTGTGTGTGTGTGTGTGTGTGTGTGTGTGTGTGTGTGTGCGCACGCACGTGTGTGTGTGTGTGTGTGGTGCAATGTTACAGTAAAATAATTAGCGATAGCATTTTACACGTTTATAATAACATTTAACGTCCATGAAAGAAGTTCTCACTCATGTTACAGCAGCAAAACTTGACTCGCATTTTTAACAGTCCAGAAGATCTCAGTATCTTCATCTGGTCCATCAGAATCCTTGTGTAACGGTGCAGATCTTTACCTGAGGAACCTTTTGGAGCTCAGAGTGAAATTCACACATGTAGATCATGACTGTTAGATCACATCATTTTCTGAAGGAGATTTCATTACTGAGACACAACAGATTTTTATTTTCAGCTGATGGACAGTTCACGGTCATTGAACAACACAGTCATCACACAAACCTTAGACGATTTTAGTTTCGAGTCACTGGACATTATCCGCAAAATCCGTCGCACGTCTGAGCGCATGATCGCTTTTAAAACGTTTCGAGTGTGAGATTTATCCAACAAATATCCAACTGATGGACCAGACGTACTTCATAAACTTTTTACATTTTTTAAAAAATAAAATAATTATTAAACACGATACGCGAATAATTTCCTTTTTTTTCGCCTTTCGATATTCTTTTAATAACTTTTCTTTACGACGTCGTTTAGTCAAGGAAGGAAAGACAGAGCAAAATCTGAGATGGAAGGAACTGGAGTGAGACGTGTCTACGGTACCAGAAACAATCGTGCGAGAAAAGAGGAAGAAACACACGACACCGAAAAGCTTGCGTGAGAGCAGAAGAGGAGAGGAAAGCGAGAGAGCATAGGTGGGAGGGAAGGATGAAGGGAGGGAGGGAGGGAGGGGCAGAGAAAAGCCTAGCAAATCCTCTATAAGGACCCAATGAAAAGGCAGATGCAGACAAACAGGAAGTCCTAATACAGGCAAAGGTGATAGACAGCAAGAGACAGCAGTGAGTCAGAGCGGTGAGACAGGAAATTAGTCACTTCACCGTCACGATCCACGGGTCTTAAATATTTGGACACCGGCATCTTTAGTTTCTCTTTCTCGTATTGATCAGCTCTTATATACTCACATGGCCACAGCAGAAGAGTGACGCAGCACAGCAGTTTGCCCAGGAGTACAATATTTATTACTAAAACAAAAACACATCATACTTTTTATCCCTTAACACTGTGGAGCATCTGTGAGGAGTTAGTTCCAGTTCTCACTTACGTTATAGTAGCTACAATCAGTCGTTCCTTTAACTTGTTAACAGAAGCATAAGAATGAAACGATCCGTAACGAAGCTTGTGTCCGTCCTGGAGATGCCGTAGAACCGCTAACTGTCACAAAGCACGGACACTGGAGACTCCTTCCACACATCTTGTATAAACATCTCCTTAAACGTATAAAAACAGATGATGTGCCTTGTCCGCTTTACAAGACGCTGTTATCGTGGATAACAACGCATTAGTCAACAATCGATCGACAGCTTCTGACCAATCAGAATCACGCAGTCGACAGCACTGTTAAACACGAATAATATATATATATATTTATATTTATATATATATATAGGGATATCGGGAAAATCTCGCCAAGTATCGCGATATGAAACACCTTTCAGTATATCGGTCCCACCAAGTGAGTGAAGGACGTGTTTACGAACAGACGTCCTTTAACATCGACTGCAGGAAGAAAGTAAAGGGATTTAACAGCGACTGAAAGAACAGACACGTTAAACAAGCTGTAGAGAGCTAACTAACCAGTTAACTAACTAACCAGTTAACTAAATAACCAGCTAACTAACTAACTAACCAGCTAACTCCGTTAATAACAGTTCTCCACCCATCACCTGCTGTCCTGGAGCGAACACCTTTAACCTGCCCCACTGTGATGACTAACACGACGTGTTATAACCAGTTTATTATCATTTATACACATTTTTCTTACCTTGCTGAGGAAAAGGCATCTCTTTGGTCGGGTCCTACTTCGTTGTTCAGCACACAATCCACGTCCAGTCGACACACAGACGTGTCCTTACCTTTCATGGACGCATTCAGTGATAAAACCTTCCTTTATCTGACACCATGATGTTTCTTTAACCACGTTTAATCTCGACGGAAACTTGTGAGTGCGCGCGCGCGCGCGCCGGTTAGCATCACAGGCTAGGTGTAAAAGTTAAAGTAACAAGTCGAAGGTTCCGCTCAGGCGCTACATCCTTACGGTGAACTAAAGAATTAATCACTCGCTTTGGTTTTTACTCCTCATATGATGTGATAGTTGTGTAAACTTGCGCTAAATCACTGACAGGACCACAGGACCGGAGGACCGCAGAACACCAACTTGTTCCGTGTGTGTGTGTGTGTGTGTGTGAGAGAAGCTCCGGGAAAAACAGCACAGCTGACTGACTGGTCAGGTGAAAAAGCGTTGATTGGCCCAAAGAAATCCAAGCGCGACGTTCATTGGCTCAATTGTATCTGAAACCCGCCTAGTAACTGCGTCTGATTGGTTGTTCGGCTCACGACCCTTTTCTGATTGGTTGCTCTTCTCTTCCCACAGGCTTGAGCATGTGACTATTCACTGCACCGATAATTCGATTTAAAAGTGTAACTAAGACAAAAAAAGAAGAAAATATAAACATATCTGTCGCTGTAACACAAAGATCCGAGTGCTGCCGCTTTTCCCACAATCACAACAACAGCCGTGTTTAATGTACTTTTTAATTTAATGTCGTGTCCCGGGCTGGAGATTTAAATGTAGGGCTCTGATGTCGCTCTGACGTCACCTTGACGTCATCTTTAAAGGGCCAACGCTCATTTTTAAATATAACTTTCTCACTGATAACCTGGAAGAACTGTGTATGTTTGTAATCACGGTAAAGTGTATAAAGTTTAATCCGGGGCTTCGGAACAAATCTGAGTTCTGGTCCGGAATCCTGCTTGTGTTTGAATGTGAAAAGGGGCATCAAGAAGATGGGCAAGTCGCCTAATGGTTAGAGAGTCAGACTTGTAATCCTAAGGTTGTGGGTTCGGGTCTCGGGCTGGCCACGACTGAGGTGCCCTTCAGCAAGGCACCAAACCCCCCAACTGCTCCCCGGGCGGCGCAGCATAAATGACTGCCCACTGCCCAATTCTGAGTATGGGTCACTGTACTTAGCCGTATGTTACGTCACATTCATGGGGGCGGAGCTTGTGTTTGAATGTGCCTCCTTTCAATCATTACATAGGCACCATATTACAGACCACTGTAGATCATGGGGCGGGGCTTGTGAAGATGGGGCGGGGCTTGTGTTTTTGTACGTGCCTCCTGTCAGTCATTGCACTGTAGAACATGGGGGCGGCACTTCCTGAAGGGCAAACTCTTGGAAATGAGTGCTTAATGCTAATCTTGTGTAAAAAAAAGTGTCATTTTATTAAAAAATACATAATCCCATTGGTTAGAGTGGGATTTATATGTATACGGTTTATTTACGGTTGCTATAGTAACAGCTCCTCTGCAGGGAGAAGTCGTGAGCGTACTAGTAGACACCAAGGTTTCTGGCTTATAGCTGCTATAACATAAGCGATAACAAGAACTTGCTGTTGTTCGTGTTAAATTTCACTCCAAATGCATAAATAACGATAACAAAATACGGACAGCAATAATATATATATACTAAATAATATCTGTTCAACAAACCACACAGGAAACAGATTTAATTTGTGCTTTTTTTTATTAAAAATGTTATAAAATGCTACAATGCACATATAAAATGTTTTAATGCTCTACTCTAGATTTATATCATAGTTAAAAATGAAACTGACGTAAAGCAGAGAGGAATTACATCCACTCAAACAAATGTACTGTGATTGTATTTTTCTTTACTATAAGAACAGGTTTCAGATTCGATGACTCGAGGAATCGAAATTCGTGTAACAGGAAGACAACCGTTTAACCCTGTCCTCTTTCTGACAGTCAAAAATACAAAGTTAAAGTCAATACTGTACTTTAAAATGTGCTCGAACACTTTGTGCATAGGAAGTGTATTGCGACACTCAATGCATAGGATCAGAGAAAGTGTATAGCCCCTAAAGAGGCTGCATTTAGACAGCAGGCTGCAAAACACCATGACATCAGACTCAGGATTCTTACCTGATCAGAGACTTTATAATTAAAGGCAGCCGAAAATAAAGCTACGACTGAATTACGTTATCTTTAGATTCGTCGATGTGCCTCAAAATCGTTACATGGACGTAACACATCTGCGTACGCAAATGAAGAAAACTCTTTCAATTTAAAGGAACTACTTTTTGATGGATTTGGGGCGAATTAGGCCCAAGAAGTCTCTTCTGCCCTGAGTTTGACCAAAGCCAACACTCGACATGTAAGGTTTGCAACAAATAAATAAAAATAAATTAAAAGTCACTATATAGAATGGGACGACCCCATTATTCTTCATTTGTCGATAAAACAAATATAAGAACACTATGACTTCTAATATTTAAACACAGGCTGCTGATTTGCCCAGATACTGACGGGAAAATTACGCCAGGTGCCAAAATGCACCGAAAAATGTGCTACAATAAAATAAAGTCATGCATCTCTGTATTTTTACTGCTTTTTCTGAATCCTGAAAGGAATAAGAAAAAAAAGCCACAGCATGACATGGATAACTGTTCTGTGGATCTGTTTAACGCTGATAACCGATAACGAGTGCACTGTAACAGTTAACAAGCGGTATCTATTGTAAAAATATATATTTATCACTTTACAGTTAGGCAATTTCATCTTTATGAAAATATCTTTTTTCATTTTTGTACACATCTGGTTTTGCTCTCCATCCTGTTTGTAGTGTTAACGGATGCAAGAAAGAAATAAATAAAAAAAAAATAGGGAAAAAATAAACATACAAAAGGGTATGCGAATAAGATAACTGGTCAGCTCATGATATCAAGGCAATTCTTTAGAAGACACACACTCCTTTCCCTGAAAGGACTGCAGACTGAACTTCCACAACAGGTAGAAAAACATAAGAGGAAATTTAAACGTGCTAGTCTCTGAGCCGAGTCCGGTCTAAGAACCGACAATGATCTCCATAATGTGGTCCAGTTCGTTCAGATCGGAGCGGCAGTTTGATGGCGAGTTTATAGACGTCGGCGCGTGAGAGGGACTCAAACTGTCCAGCAGGTCGTACGGACCCATCTTGGGTGCCGTGCTCTGAATCCCCGTGAGCATGGTGTCAAGGTCATAATACGATGCATCCACGTCTGAGAACAATTCCTCGAGCGCCGAGTCTGGACCTGAGGAACTGTTCTTGATCTCAAATGTCCCGAAAACTTGCCCCATTGACTTTGGATCCTCTCTGGAGGAACATTCTTGTTCGTCATCTTCATCCTCGTCTTCGTCTCCTGGACTGAGCCTGGAGCTTTCATTAGAGTCCTCGCTCGTGTCCCAGCAACGACTTGAGGTCTCTGAAAGACACACGTCGGAGGCAGAGTCATGCACTGAGACCGAACACAGCGTCTCGTCTGCCACCACCTCCTCCTCACGGCTGATTCCTTCATAGCTGATAACCGAGAAGAGCTTAGGCTCAGATTCCTGCTCTCGAGACCGGCAGAGGACCTCGGTGGCCACAAGGCGTTCGGAGGGACCCTGGGTGCTGCTGCAGAAGGCCTCGGCGACCACCCAGCTGCCATCATGCGTCATTTCCTCTTGGATCTGCCGCACCGTGTTGGCAATGAGCACCGAGCGGCACAGATTGGGCTCCACTAACATGTGGCAAAGCTGCAGCTTGATGAGAGACATGTCTAATAGAGACTGGCGCTGCAGGCTGTACGAGGAGGACACCTTGGCTCCGGCCAGGTTCTCATCTGACATCTCGTCATCGTCGCTGGGAAACTTGCGCTTGGTGCCTTTGGAGAACATTTCTACCCTGGAAGAGGAAGTAGAACATTCATTCGTATTATGTCATGGATTTGTAATGCTTTTGATAAACTCATCAAACCACATCAAATGCAAACAGACAGCAAAGCAAGACAGATTAATGCATATTATTGCTGAATTTGTGCAGGACGGGAAACAGGAAGCTGTCACAGGTCAAAGGGAAGTGAGGGACATATCAGCACCTGTACTAGTATTGGGGTTGTTGCTGAGCTCATTTATCCCCAACATCTAATACCAGCTGATTCTACATGCTGTAATCTAGCATATGCCCCAAGCACCAACGTTCTTAATGATTAGACTGAATCAAAGTAGCCTGCAAGCTGCTTTCTGAGAAAACTACAGCACCTTCCTACAACACAAGGACAAACACGTACATGGCACTGATGGATAATGACCAAAAACCGTTACCAACTTTACAGAGGAACCTTGTCGTCCACTCCAGAGTTATTGTCACGCTTCAAGAGAAAGGACAAAAATGATTTTTCATGACTTCAGTTTAATGTCAGATCACTTCTAACACCAGACACTAGCACAAAGCAGCTTCAGAAATCTGAGGGGAGATGAGGAAGAAACTGGTTGCATTCACATCTAGGAACATCTCTAAAAACATTTGACAAAAATACATTTAAAAAAATTGTTAGTAAACTGTCAACCCACAAAATCTACCTTTTTTAACCTAACCAATAATGATCATGTGAAACTCCTTCACTGTCTGTCACAATGGGTTACATTCATGGCTACAAATTCAATGAATGAATATATAACAGGGTTCAGTAAAGCTACGGTTTAGTTTATTTTTGATTTGTAATGTCTGTTAGCTGTTAAAAGCTCTTCCTTCCCCAACCCCCAGTAGAGCTACACTAGATTAATACTTGAGCTCAGATCAGCTCAAAATCGAATGTATTGTCATTGAAGACAATCATCAGAACCCTAAATACAAGGAACAGCATCCAAACCCAAAATATGGCAATAGAAAACATAACTGATGCTGTGGGGTTCTTGCATCATGAATTCTACCAAGCAGTGGAAGATTGTACGTTAAAGCTGGTTGCCTCTGCCATGAGGTTATGTCTTGCACACAGATTGATCTTTTATCCCAAATCGCTCTCCACCCCAAACGGCAAGAGTGACGACTGTTTTGAAACTAGCGTGGTTCAAATAAAACCACACAGCATAAAGCTCAATACATTACTCACGGTGGGTTTTATTGACTTTTGTGTTACATGTCCCCAATTCTCTTGAAGGGTACCAATAATTCTGGAATTAGGTGAAATGCAAGACTACAGACTACCAGCAACAGATTGCAATATATCCGAGTAAATCTAACTCTTAATCAGACTTACATTTACGGCATTTTGGCAGACACCCTTATCCAGAGCGCATATACAGCTGAGCAACTGAGGGTTATGGGCATTGCTCAGGGGCCAGCGGTGGCAGCTCGGTGGACCTGGGATCGGTAGTCCAACACCTTAACCACTAGGCTAGCACATCCTCTGGAACTTGACCTGAGCTGGAACATTCTCAGGAAACGTGAGACGTGATTTTCCACCTCATTATGTTCTGAAGATGGTCATAGCACAGTGTTGAGTTCTGGTCAGGTGTCGATTAATTGGTGTACCGCACACACTCCATGTGAAGGAATTTAAAGATGTGTGTACTCGTTGGCAGGCTAAAGTTTTCTGAAAGGAGATGGATAATTAACATGTATGGAAGGAGTCTCCACTGTCAGGGCTTTGTAAATGTCAAAGGTAACAAAGATATCTACGCTTTCTCTCATCTTCACGACAGAGGAGTTTAAGGTTAGCAGTTTCTGGTGATTTTAACAGCAATTTCAGTTGATATAAAAAGAGAGTTTGACGAGGGAACAACTGTTTATACACAAGATAGAAGAGGCACTAATTTGGATGATGGATGGTCCACTATGTTAAACAGAACTAAAAACAAATAAAAAGTATGATGTTTCGTTCTTTAGTTTATAAAGGCACTTGGCAAACTGCTTTGGGAGAAGAGGAATAAAACACTTTTGGGCATGCTCTTAAAGAAAATTAATCATCTTCTGTGTGGAAGCAGTAATCAGGTTGTTTTTTTAAAAAAAAAAACAACAACAACAACACACACACAGTGTTTTATTCTGTACACGATTAATTACATCAGGCATTCTTTAGCATTTTCACAGAGACAAACCAGGTCCATTAATTTCACTCACTTCATGTTAAGACTGGTGACTTACAATAATGGAAATGATCTGATTGACTATTACCTTTAACACACACACACAATACATACACACTGTTAACACACCACAACTCTATCCCAACTGACCACGGTATCCAGATAGACTGGGTTAAGATGAGGGAGAGGGCACAGTGGCGTGTCGCCTACCTGAAGCACGAGTGACATCCCAGCACTGTAGAGACACAGACCAGAGCGCAAGCTGACAGACAGCACAATCACGACAAAACTCAAACCTAAAGCAAACTAACTAAATAAATAAACACTACACATGATCGTCACATTCAAAATTCTACTCGCACTACACACACCTCGTTTTAATACAAACTGACGGGTTAGAACTATATTGTAAAGGCTTGTTCAGGTGATCGTTAGGTCACACGATAACATAACCTGAAGATTTTAGTTTTATGCATTTAAACTTTTTGTATGTTAAAAAAAGATAAGTGCTTCCTGAAGCACAGAAAAAACTCTTTTCTCACAGGATATAACAGTTTTTATATTACACACTGATGTGTTATACAGGGCTACATCTACTTTATACTGTACTCTATACAGCCAGAATTATGTGCAGCCCTGCCCATCACACCCATATGTGCAGTGTTCAGTCTCATTCCAGATCTATTCACCTCACTGTGCTGTTATATGTAATCGGCTCCAGTCTTCGTTTCTTTACACTAGATGTTGGATTGTAGTTGTGCGGATTCCGTGTTCGTTCATCTACGAGAGCCGCAGTGAGATCAGACTCTGATGTTGGGATGTTAAGGAGCCTTAAGGTCTACACAACGTGCTGGAGGAGGTTTGGGCTTCGTGGTTGCAGTGAAAGAACCACATAATGGTGTGACAACCAGAGGTCCACATACTTCTGGCCATGTGGTGTATACAAGGTAATAATGACACTATTGTCCTCTGTGTGTAAAACTGAAGGATTTTGTCCCATAAATTCAGCTGTTTGTATCACAGAGTGTGCAGTAGCTGTAATAAACACTTTACTGAACACCAGATTAACTGTGTTTGTATCTCAGACTGTAAGTAACTGTAATAAACACTTTACTGAACATCACATTAACTGTGTTTGTATCTCAGACTGTACAGAAACTGTAATAAACACTTTACTGAACATCACATTAACTGTGTCTGTATCTCAGACTGTACAGAAACTGTAATAAACACTTTACTGAACATCACATTAACTGTGTTTGTATCTCAGACTGTAAGTAACTGTAATAAACACTTTACTGAACATCACATTAATTGTGTTTGTATCTCAGAGTGTAAGTAACTGTAATAAACACTTTACTGAACATCACATTAACTGTGTTTGTATCTCAGAGTGTAAGTAACTGTAATAAACACTTTACTGAACATCACATTAACTGTGTTTGTATCTCAGTGTACAGTAACTGTAATAAACACTTTACTGAACATCACATTAACTGTGTTTGTATCTCAGAGTGTAAGTAACTGTAATAAACACTTTACTGAACATCACATTAACTCTGTTTGTATCTCAGAGTGTAAGTAACTGTAATAAACACTTTACTGAACATCACATTAACTGTGTTTGTATCTCAGTGTACAGTAACTGTAATAAACACTTTACTGAACATCACATTAACTGTGTTTGTATCTCAGAGTGTAAGTAACTGTAATAAACACTTTACTGAACATCACATTAACTGTGTTTGTATCTCAGAGTGTAAGTAACTGTAATAAACACTTTACTGAACATCACATTAACTGTGTTTGTATCTCAGTGTACAGTAACTGTAATAAACACTTTACTGAACACCACATTAACTCTGTTTGTATCTCAGAGTGTAAGTAACTGTAATAAACACTTTACTGAACATCACATTAACTGTGTTTGTATCTCAGAGTGTAAGTAACTGTAATAAACACTTTACTGAACATCACATTAACTGTGTTTGTATCTCAGACTGTACAGAAACTGTAATAAACACTTTACTGAACATCACATTAACTGTGTTTGTATCTCAGACTGTAAGTAACTGTAATAAACACTTTACTGAACATCACATTAACTGTGTTTGTATCTCAGACTGTAAGTGCCTGTAATAAACACTTTACTGAACATCACATTAACTCTGTTTGTATCTCAGACTGTAAGTAACTGTAATAAACACTTTACTGAACATCACATCAACTGTGTTTGTATCTCAGAGTGTAAGTAACTGTAATAAACACTTTACTGAACATCACATTAACTGTGTTTGTATCTCAGACTGTAAGTAACTGTAATAAACACTTTACTGAACATCACATTAACTGTGTTTGTATCTCAGAGTGTAAGTAACTGTAATAAACACTTTACAGAACATCACATTAACTGTGTTTGTATCTCAGACTGTAAGTAACTGTAATAAACACTTTACTGAATATTGTGTTTGTATCTCAGACTGTAAGTGACTGTAATAAACACTTTACTGAACATCACATTAACTGTGTTTGTATCTCAGACTGTAAGTAACTGTAATAAACACTTTACTGAACATCACATTAACTGTGTTTGTATCTCAGAGTGTAAGTAACTGTAATAAACACTTTACTGAACATCACATTAACTGTGTTTGTATCTCAGACTGTACAGAAACTGTAATAAACACTTTACTGAACATCACATTAACTGTATTTGTATCTCAGACTGTAAGTAACTGTAATAAACACTTTACTGAACATCACATTAACTGTGTTTGTATCTCAGACTGTAAGTGACTGTAATAAACACTTTACTGAACATCACATTAACTCTGTTTGTATCTCAGACTGTAAGTAACTGTAATAAACACTTTACTGAACATCACATCAACTGTGTTTGTATCTCAGAGTGTAAGTAACTGTAATAAACACTTTACTGAACATCACATTAACTGTGTTTGTATCTCAGACTGTAAGTAACTGTAATAAACACTTTACTGAACATCACATTAACTGTGTTTGTATCTCAGAGTGTAAGTAACTGTAATAAACACTTTACTGAACATCACATTAACTGTGTTTGTATCTCAGACTGTAAGTAACTGTAATAAACACTTTACTGAATATTGTGTTTGTATCTCAGACTGTAAGTGACTGTAATAAACACTTTACTGAACATCACATTAACTGTGTTTGTATCTCAGACTGTACACTAACTGTAATAAACACTTTACTGAATATTGTGTTTGTATCTCAGACTGTAAGTGACTGTAATAAACACTTTACTGAACATCACATTAACTGTGTTTGTATCTCAGACTGTACACTAACTGTAATAAACACTTTACTGAATATTGTGTTTGTATCTCAGACTGTAAGTGACTGTAATAAACACTTTACTGAACATCACATTAACTGTGTTTGTATCTCAGACTGTAAGTAACTGTAATAAACACTTTACTGAATATTGTGTTTGTATCTCAGACTGTAAGTGACTGTAATAAACACTTTACTGAACATCACATTAACTGTGTTTGTATCTCAGACTGTACACTAACTGTAATAAACACTTTACTGAACATCACATTAACTGTGTTTGTATCTCAGACTGTAAGTAACTGTAATAAACACTTTACTGAACATCACATTAACTGTGTTTGTATCTCAGACTGTAAGTAACTGTAATAAACACTTTACTGAACATCACATTAACTGTGTTTGTATCTCAGACTGTAAGTAACTGTAATAAACACTTTACTGAACATCACATTAACTGTGTTTGTATCTCAGACTGTAAGTAACTGTAATAAACACTTTACTGAACATTACATTAACTGTGTTTGTATCTCAGACTGTAAGTAACTGTAATAAACACTTTACTGAACATTAACTTCCTGCTGTGACACTTTACAAATGACCACAAAATAAAAACAAAGCTCTTTTTTATTTATTTTCTCTGAGCACAAGTAAGATATACATCTTGTTCTGTTAGTAATAAACGTTACATCTGCATTAACACGCGGTGTTTATTGTTCGGTCTCATTTTAATAGCTCACTTAAACTAAATGGGGGAAATTCTCTTGCGACACCGACGTGACGTCACACCCCGAGAGTATTTAAAGCCCCTCCCCCACTTCCGCCCCGTCCCCTCCCCCACCGCCCTGACGTGGCCGGTAACAGGGCAAAGCTAAGCTATGCTAAGCTAAGTGTAGCACAAAATAACCCAAAAAATTAGTGAACGCGTTACACGTCAAATCTTTACAGTAAACAACAAGCATCGATGGTAATTTTAATTAACCAACGTGTCCTTAAGTGGTATAAAATATGCTTTTAATATGTAGAACAAGTGAAAGCCGAGTCGGGTTAGTGTGAGAGCGACAAAGATGGGCGCCATTTTGGATGTTTAACGCCAGTTCTGGTGATGCGGTGTAGAGCGGTGTGTTTTACACGATTAGTGAACACAGTACTTAGTTGTGAATGTATGTGTTCTAACGGTAATAACGCCGACTGACTGTAGTGCGGCTATATGAGCTTTACACGCACTATAAGTGAATAGAACGCGCGTTTCGGGCTGATGTTGTACCCGAGCGCCGGAGCGCGAGCCCCCACTTCCGCAAACACGCCGCTATTCGAAATCGTCCGCGCGGTTTATTGACGGCGTCTCGCGCGCTCGGGCTAAAACTGAACGCAGATTGCACGCGCGCGGCGAGAGACGTGCACAGGAGATAACGTACCTGCTGTGAGTTTAATTCTTTGGTTGATGAGCGTCATGCGCGGGTCTGCAGGCCGGCGGCGGTGTTAAAGGTGCAGCTCCACTCGACCACTCCGGTGTAGTGAGCTAGTGAGCATCCGGCACACAGGCAGGGCTGATGGGGGCGGAAACTTTCTGCTGCATGGACAGCAGGCCATCTGAGCATCTGCACATACCCCGGTACCCCTTTAACACAAAGCCTCGGGGGATGGGGCACTGGGGTGTGTGTGTATATGTGTGTGTTTTTGTGTGTGAAGTGAAATGAAGTGAAGTGACATACGGCTATATATATATGTATGTATGTGTGTGTGTGTGTGTGTGTGTGTGTTTGTATGTATGTATTTGTGTTTGTGTGTGAAGTGAAGTGACATACGGCTATGTGTGTGTGTGTGTGTGTGTGTTTGTGTGTGTATGTATGTGTGTGTGTTTGTGTGTGTATGTATGTGTGTTTGCGTGTGAAGTGAAATGAAGTGAAGTGACAGATAGATATATGTATGTGTGTGTGTTTGTGTGTGTGTGAAGTGAAGTGACATACGGCTATGTATATGTGTTTGTATATGTGTGTGTTTGTATGTGTGTGTGTATGTATGTGTGTGTGTGTGTCCCATGTCCTGTCCCATGTCCTGTCCCATGTCCTGTCCCATGTCCTGTCCCATGTCCTGTCCCATGTCCTGTCCCATGTCCTGTCCCATGTCCTGTCCTGTCCCCTCCAGCTCGCATCTTAAACCTGAAATAAAAATGGTGTTTCAGATTATTTTGTTTCTGTTCCATCATCTGCAGAAAAGTACAGAACAGCAGTTACAGAAAAAACACAAGTATAAGCTGCAATGTCCTGTGACAAATCAAAATAAAATAACAAGAATTTAAATAAAATTTGTTTTTATATGTATTTTGTTTTCTTTATTGTTTGCATGTTTGTCTATTTTAAATACTGATATATTTGGTGTCCACCTCAACCAGGCTGTTTTCTCCTCTCACCAGTTAATGCCTTATTATGCGCAAAAATATTAAGCTGAATTTTTGCATGGCTGATCAGTTCTATGTGCCATTTAAGGGTGAATCATCTATTTACTTTATTAACAGTTAAAATTAATAATTAACAATTAATTATTAATCTTAATCAATAATAATCATAACGGATTTAAGCCAAGTCCCACAGTGAAAGTGCAGCCCTGTTAATGACTCTTGGTTAAAAAACAAAATAATAAAATAAAGAAGTCACAAACGGTTGTTCCCTCGACTATCTTGTATTATTTTTTAATTAAAGTTACAATGCCCCTGTGGTTTTGTCCTGGTCGATGGTCCTTTATATATCCTTATATCCTTATAGCATCATTTTTCTTTTATCAAGTTTAGGTTTACCCAGACACTAACACCTTGGACTGTATCACCATTTACACTAACATCAGACTGTGACTGTAACACCAGATACCACCAGATATTCAGTGACTGTATCATCAGTGACACTCACACCAGATACTGTATCATAAGTAACACTCCAGAGACTGTAACACTAACACCAAGGACTGTATCACACAGCACCAGAGACTAACACCAGTGACACTAACACCAGGGACTGTATCACACAGCACCAGAGACTAACACCAGTGACACTAACACCAGGGACTGTATCACACAGCACCAGAGACTAACACCAATGACACTAACACCAGATAGTGTATTACCAGTTACACTAACATTAGTAATTGTAAAAGCAGTTGCCACCAGATATCACCAGTGACACTAACACCAGATACCGATACTTTTAATTTCTGGGCCATGCACTAGGTTCCTATCCAGGTCCCTGACCTGTCGACAGATCCAGGTCTAAATCCTGTCTTTACAGCCCTTTCCACACAGAGACAATCAACAATATAGTTTTGCTATTCAACACTAACAAATTTAACTAGGATTCTCTGGAAAAAAACCCTTACAACCTTACAATTAAAATAAAATAAATTCTCTCACCTTCCACGTGTTCCATTACTTTTGATTCCGGCGTTGAGGCGGCTCACGGTGAACTCCTGAGCCCTCTCACGCTCATGGCCAGTTTTGCGGTTTGAAGTGAAGTTAACAGCCTTCAAGGCGCCTGCAGTTCTCCTCCTCAGGAGTTCCCATAGCCGAGCCTCAAGCGCGGAATCCTGACGACAACGCTAACTTGCCATGGAAGTTCTGAGCTTTGAAAGATTTAAAGTATAAAGTATAACACTGGTAGACACGGGCAGGAGTAAAAAAGGTTTCACAATTTATTGCGCTCAGCTGCGCAGCAGGACCCAACACTCTGCATATAGCATGAGAGTTGAAGGGCCACGATCAACATCAAGATTTTATAGACAGAACTCAAGTAAAGAAGATATGTAAAAGCAAAACATCTTCGATCATTGGCTCAAAATCACTGCATCCTCATCTCCTGATCAAGCTAATCTGGCCCGGGCCAAGGTCTGCTAGAAGGCCTACTAGAAGATTTACAGGATGTTGTTTATGCCTAATTCCTGACAACTCGTCTCCAGTCCCTGCTGCCCATGTCATAATCTTAAGAAAACAACCGATGACAATGTCAGTCTCTAGTTACTACAGATACAAGGTAAAAGCATAGAAGGACAAAGACTTATAAACATCTTTAGATTAGAAATTTCCACCACACCAGTGACACTAACACCAGTGAGTGTAATACCAGATACTGTATCACCAGTGACACTAACACCAGTGACGGTATCACCATTGACTTCAACACCCGGTACTGTATTGCCAGTGACACTAACACCAGTGACTGCAACACCAGTGAAACTAACAGAATTAAATTCAACACCAGTGACTGCAACCAGTGAGACTAACACCAGTGACTGTATAAACAGTGAGACTAACACCAGTGACACTAGCACCAGTGACTGTAACACCAGTGACAGTAACAACATTGATTGTAACAACACAGACTGTATCATTAGTGACACTAACTACAGATACTGTATCAGCAGTGTCACTAACACCAGTGACATTACCACCAGTGACACTAACACCAGCGACTGTAACACCAGATTCAATGGCTTCACTTCCTCAGAGTGCTCAGGAAAAACAACCTGGAGTATAAGCTGCTGGTGTACCACTCTACCATCGAACGTGTGTTAGTGTACCGCATTTTAGTGTGGTGCACCAGTTACACTGCAGCAAACATGAGAGTCCTTCAAAGAATAATTAACACACCCCAAAAAGTCACTAGCAGCTCACTACCCTCCCTGGTAAGCATTGCCAGCTCCCACCATCTCTCAAGGGCCAAAAACATAAAGACACATCACACATCACCTGTTTAATCCTCTGTCCTCAGGAAGATGGTACAGATCCCTAAGAACAAGAGCCACTTGTTTACAAGGAAAGTTTCTTCCCAGTCACTGCACTCCACACTACAGATCACCACGTTCTCCTAGATCACTTACAGTATTACACAGGTATTTATGGACAGGTATTAAGATGGTTTACACCCCACCTATCTGTTCGATACCATTTTCTAGATTTAAATAAAAACTATCCGGTTTATTGCCAGCTAATTATGGGCTCCCTCGAGTATCAGTTTTGAGACCTCTCCCTCTCTCAATATACATGCTTCCCTTGGGAAACATCATTAGAAGGCACTTCTGTTCTGTCCCAAAATATTCAAGTCTACTAAAGGCAGTAGTGCATTTTTATATTTAGCTCCCAAACTTTGGAATGGTCTTCCTGACAGTGTTTGTGGCTCAGACACACTTTCCCAGTTTAAATGTAGATTAAAGACATATCTCTTTGGTCAGACGTAATCTGATCACATGCACATTATCATCTAGTGCTGGTTAATATTATAAACGGCAGCTACACTAATTCCTGTCCACTTGCTTCTCCTTTTTCTACCCATCCAGAGGCAGCCAGAGATGTACCAGCTCCAGTTGTGATCTGTGTCATGAAGATTCAGACCTTCAGTGAGATGAGGCCAAACCTGTGAGGATCCTGAGGTATCTACAGATGTACAAGCTCCAGATTCTGTGTCTTGAGGATTTCAAAGAGGAGATGCCAACTCCATGTGGTCTTTGAGGACAAACCTCTTGATCAGTTCACATTTGTCAGACTGTATATTTATAATCACACCCTCCAGTGTCACCCAGATGAGGATGAGGTTCACTTTTGAGTCTGGTTCCTCTCAAAGTTCCTTCCTTTACCATCTCAGGGAGTTTTTCCTCCTCACCACAGTCGCCTCAGTCACCTCAGACTTGTTCATTGGGGATAAATACAAACACGTTTAAATATAAATCTAATATTAATCTTGAATTTTTGTATTATATTAATCTTTATATAATATTAAACCTTTTGTTTTATTTCTTATGTTCTGTAAAGCTGCTTTGAGACAATGTGCATTGTTAAAAGCTCTATGCTAATAAATTTGAATTGAATTGAATTGAATCAGTGACAATAACACAAGTGACAATAACACAAGTGCATCTTAAAAGATCTCAAGATTTCACTGCAAACAACATTAATCGCACCACATAACAAATAGAAAACAACAAAAAATATTCACTATTAAGTTAGGATCAAAATGATTAAAGCGTGCTAGAGTGTGCATTTATAGTAACACGCTGATTACAGCCACAGTGTTCAAATAGTAGGGGAGAGTGGGGTAAGATGACCCAGTGGGTAAGTTGACCCATCCCCTGTTTCTGGGCAACTATGCAAATTTGGTGTAATGTGACCACACATTCTGAAGGACTCCATCATTTGTAATTTTTTGTGAAGAGGAGAAGCACATGGGACAAGAGATAAGTTGTTTTTTTTCCACAAAAACACTTATTTGCTTGTTAAAGTTGATTTTCTGCATTCCAGGTATACTAGCTGTTGTTCCAAAGCAAATTTATCTAGGTCTAAAGTTGTGTATGGTACATTTTGGTGATTTGTCAACATATAAAACCATGTGAATCATCAAGCTAAAAGTTAGCCTGAAGTGCTAAGCTAGGCCATTTTTACCAAAATGGTGGCTATGGGGCAAAGTGAGCCAGATGATGTGGGGTAAATTGAACCAGTGGTTGGATCAATGAAGACACCTTTGCAGAGTTCTTTGAACATCTGGTTCACTATACCAAGTGCTCCTCTGACCATCTCATAGTGCTACTACTTGATTTAAGCAAAGAGAAAGGGAATTGTTATGCTCACAATTCCACCCCACATATCTCATCGCCTGCAGCTTCTGGACAAGAGTGTCTATGGTCCATTCAAGACCAATTACAGCCAGCATATACTGTACCACATCCCTGTATGTGTGAACAAGGCTTTCATGTCAGCAATGACACCATGGAATATCTGTTCTGGATTCAGGTCCACAGGGATTTTTCCTTACAACAGAGATATTTTCTCTGATGCAGAGTTTGAACCATACATGGTGTCAGACAGACCAAACCCTGATGTGCTGTCTACTGCTGTAGAAGATCAACCATTGGCTTCAACCTCCACCTCTATGTAGGATCTGTCCCACTGAATGATGTGCTGAAGAAGCTTCCTAAACCTTGAAAGGTTGGACTTTAACTGGTTTGTTTTGTGTTGTTTGAGGTAGCTTTAATAAATGACATTGTTTGGAAAGGTAAGTGTATTGTTAAATAACTTTTTTAAAAGTTTTTTTTGTATTTTACTTGCATAAAATAGGATGGTCAATTTACCCCCAAATGGTTCAATTTACCCACAGACTGGGATCAACTTACCCCTAGTCTGGGGTAAGTTGAGTCACATGAACACTTTTTTTTCTGAGGTCATATTTTCAAGGATCTATGTCATAGGTGCATTCTTATATTTTCAGTTGATAGGCAACATCCCAAAGCAACAGTAGATGTCTTCGTTTTACTTCTGTCTAAATTTCCCTTGCCTGGAGATCCACATAAGTAAAATCTGGCTCATCTTACCCCACTCTCCCCTATATTTAATTATTTTATATTTGACGTTTAAATTCAGACTTTACTAACTTAAGAAATGCAGAATGTTGTTGCTTTTAATGGCCAATAGAGGGAGCCAAAACTTATTTTATTTGTCATTTAACTCCTCTAACTCGTATATTAGTTCAGTTCCTCTCGGTTTTTGTGCGTTTTTTTGTGTGAACATGTGAATAATAATTTTGTCTTTTCTCTCCTTTTCTATTTTCATAAATTCAATTTTAATGTCATCACTTTTTTTCATCACAATGACATTATGTGAATTAACAGTAGAGAAAATGACATAAAGAAGGTGCTACGATTCTGCACAGTTTTGATTGGCTGTTTGACGCACGTGCGTCATTTCATATTCTCCTTACTTTTATAATTATTTACTTTTTCAGTCCTATAAAACAGTCTTATGAAACCTTTCCACAAACCTCGCAGGTCATAATTAATGATTAAAAATGTTGTTAAAAAGTGACCTTTATTTTTTGGCTACAATCCCAAACCGGAAGTTTCGACACACGTTTTACTTTCACTTTCTCCTTCACGCTTATATTTTTGTTTGTTTTGCTTCAGCTACAATTCACAGGAAGTTGTAAAGTATTCGGAGGTCTTTTTGACGTGTAGAGACTCTTCAGGTGGTGAGCAGACAGACTTTTAGCAACTTTATCAAGGCTTTTCTGGGCTGTTGTGAAATGGCTGAGTCTCTACTTCAGGACGACGACCAGTACAACTGCTCTGTGTGTTTGGAGCTAATGAAGGATCCAGTGACGATTCCCTGTGGACACTCTTACTGTATGAGATGTATTAATGAATACTGGAAACAGAGCCAGTTAAGGAAAACTCAGTGCCCTCAGTGCAGGCACGAATTTCCTACAAGACCTGCACTGAACAAAAACACACTGCTGGCTGAAATCCTGGAGAAACTAACGAACCCAAAGTTTCAGGGTTCTTTACCTGCTGTGGGAGAAGTTGAGTGTGATTTCTGCACTGGTAGAAAGCTGCGAGCTGTGAGATCATGCCTTCAGTGCCAAGCATCGTACTGTGACATGCATCTACAGCCTCATTACAACGTTCCTGCTCTGAAGAAACACAAGTTAGTCAACGCCACCGACATCCCCACGTGTCCGAGACACGACAAACTGCTGGAGGCTTTTTGTCGCACGGATAATATGTGCATCTGTATGAGCTGTGTAATGGACGAACACAAAGGCCATAACACGGTTTCATCTGCAGAAGAGAGAGAGGAAAAACAAGTGGGACACTTTTCTCTTATTAAACCTTAAATCTTATTACAGAACACTCTCAGAAACAAAGGTACGACGTTTCCTTGTAGCTGGGGTCAAGGAATAAGAGTATATTACTAAGAATGAGTAGATAATGTGTTCTAAACAGATACAGATAATGTCAAGGAGACACACTGTTAATTTTTTAATTTAACGTCATACCAGCCAAAGGTTTTCACGAGCAGCTTGTAGTAGAAACACCATGTTCATTTATTCATCCTTAGTAACTGCCCGATCAGAAAGTTGAGTCGAAAGTTTCTCAGGGTGGAACAAAGCAAAATAACAGAAGTGTGTAAATCTGGAGTGATGTAGCTGAGTTTAAGGAACTGTCAGATCCAGAATTCACACACGGTGCTCTCATTTCCACTTCTGATATTCGTCCGGTGTTCTCTAATGAAGCAGAATGGTAGAGCCCATAAATATTGGCCACGCCTTCTTCAAATTATAATCCAGATCCAGCCTGAAATAATTTCATTGCGCTACACTGCCATGTTACTGTGGTTCTGTTAAAAGCATCTGTTAAAACCATCAATGTTTATCTTTCACATGCAAACATGATTTAGACTTTAAGAAACACTTGAACTTTTAAATGCTTTTGTCTATTTGAATTGCACTCCAGTGTGTTTTGTTCTTTGATGCATTTTAGTATAAAGAAAAAAAACACACCAGTCAAAAGGGTCAAGCCAGGCTGCGGGCATCTGAGTGATGTGGAATCAGACCATTTCAAATGAAATGAAAAAGTGATTCGACTCTGTATTGACTCACCTGCTACAAATGAGTCAAATTGTGTGTTTTGGGTCGCAGCCTTTTTTCGTATGTAACACACAAAACGGTTAAAACTTATCTAACTTATCTATCGTATGTGTTCTTTCTGATGAATATTCTTAGGGCCTTTTTACACCCGGTCACTTCGTGTGTTGTCTCTGATCCGATATCTGTCTGATTTGTTAAAACTGTCCCATTTACATCAGGCCACATAAACACGTTTCGGCGGATTGGATATCGATCCGATCTTTCTACTCCCGCCAGAATGCTAATACACTTGACCTCATTTCCGGGGTTATTGAAACGGAACACACTTTGGTGTATGCGGTTTTCAGAACGCAATCAAAAAGAAGAAAAAACTGGTTACGACGTTTATGCTACCAAAAACATCGTTTACTGTTTGCTGCGTTTTCGCTGGCGGCAGCAGCATGTTTTAAGCCCCGACGAGACGCCTGGGTGAAAGATCACCTGCGAGTGATGTACTTTTGTTTGGGAGGTGTATAGCGCTGACGTATGTGGCTTGAACAACCACATTCATTTACACCTGTCCAGTTTCATCTGAAACACGTCCCAGACCTCCTCCTGAAGGGGTTTGTACCATCGGATTTATATCCGTCTCCAAAACGTTTCGGAGGGCATTTAGACCTGGTCTTTTTACCATCGGATAGATATCGGATCACAAAAAACGTGTGAAGTGACCAGGTGTAAAAAGCCCCTTTGATTTCTAATGACAATTGATACATTTTTTATCTGTTTTAAAGTTTGGTTTGTTTAATTGTGCAGAAGGAAAACAAACCAAAACAAACAGCAAACAGTCATAAGAATCAGAATTACTAACTGAGGCTCAGTAAGTGGACTAATAGGTGTAAATCTGTTCTATAAGATAACTAATGGACCCATGTTCACCTTCACAAACATACTGAAGATTCAGAGTAAACGTACACTAAGAGTTTTGTTGCTTTATTTCTGAGAGTATTCCTGTATTGTCTTTTTTATTGTTCCTGATTATTTTTTAATTGATTTGTAAACTTGTTCATGTTCTTTACAGATCATACTACAGGCTAATAAACACAAATTTGTGGAGAAACGGCAAGAAAAACTGAAAAAGCTTGAGGAGTTGATGAAAGCCACCGACGCTCACGCAGTAAGTCATGTAACGATGAATAAACAGCATAAAGAAGAGCACAAGGGAAAATGGATATAAACCGTTGTTTCCTCACCAGCCCCTATTTTATCTCAGCTTGTCATGTTAGTGAGAAACTGTAAAGACGTGTAAACTCCTCTGTCCTTAAGATGTCAAAAAACATTCCAGCTTCACTTCTGACTGGTTCACAGCACTGACATTGGAGACTCCTTCACCACACCGTTCACACATAAATGTCTTCTCACAAGAAGAACAACATTCCAAAATTAGCTCATGAAGTTATTGTCTACACTGCAACAAGCCTCTTAAATTCCCATGAGTGCGTCTGTGTGTATAAATATATCACGTATGGAATAATAAATAGTGTGTTTTTTTTTTATTTTTTAACAGCAGGCCACACAGCAGTCAGTGGATGACATGGAGCAAGCCTTTAACTCCCTAATCGCTTCGCTTGAGAAAAGCTATCTTGAGATGATCATGAAAATCCGGGATCAGGAGAAGATCTACATGGATCATGCTGCAGATCTTCAGGAACAGTTGGAGCTGGAAATTGCCACAATGATGGGACAGGAAGACGTCATGGACAAGCTTTTAGAGAAAGAGGATAATGTCCAGTTCCTCCAGGTCTGATTTGATCTGAGAGTGTGTAATGTGTGTGATGTGTGTGATGTGTTTAGTGTGTTTAGTGTGTTTTGTGTGTGCGTTGTGTGAAATGTGTGTGTTGTGTGTAAGGTGTGTGATGTGTGTTAGGTGTGTGTTGTGTGTGTTTCTAACTTGTTGAATTATTATTAGAAAAATAGCAAGGATTTAATGCTGAGATTTGATCTGTATTCAGAACTCATGTTAAAGTTCATGAGATGTTTTTACAAATTTTTTTTAAATGATCCAATTATGAATGAACTTAAAGTGAATTGTAACTTTAGCAGTTTAAAACAATCAATTAATC
The DNA here is from genome assembly GCF_022655615.1 of Tachysurus fulvidraco. NCBI lineage: Eukaryota > Metazoa > Chordata > Actinopteri > Siluriformes > Bagridae > Tachysurus > Tachysurus fulvidraco. The sequence goes on from NC_062533.1 coordinate 19,167,952, forward strand.
AAAACACTGTCATAATTTTATCATTATTGATTTTTACATTATTTTATTTCAACATCTCAAATAACACGTTTAGTATCTCACGTCTTCGTTAAGTTGCACGAGTAACTGTTGTAAAATGGAATAGTGTTCAGTGCTGCATCAAGTGCTATTCTCATGTCATATACAGTACAGCTGTTACAGTACACAGTGACATGAGACAACATTTCTCCAGGATCAGGGTGTTACATAAAACAAAGACAGGGCTATAAAGACTTAGTAAGTTAGTCCTAAACACATAAAGTGTGTCTGTGCGACCTGACAGACAAGACAGTGCAGACTAAAAAACAGTGCAAACAAAAAATACAAGACATCACAGAAAAAGACAATACACAAAAACAGCGGCAGTGTAAATACTGTATGTTCAATCTGTGGAGGGTCCAGTGAGGGGGGGAGGGGGGGGGGTTAATTCTCTGGAAGTCATTTTGTTAAACAATTAAACCAGTGATTAATGTGATGATTAACACTAGGACTGTTCATGCAGAATCTTGTTCAATTTATTTCTCCATTGTCTCATTCAATGTCTTCAGTTCTTTGAGGGTTTAAAGGCAGATGCTATTGTAAGACTTTGACTCAGATGCTTCCACACAAGAAATCTGTTAGATTTTATTATTCAGGAATTTTTTTAGATCAGAAAATTCACTCAGCTGCGTTAGGTGACGGCTGGAAATGTTTTCTCACAAATGTTTATCAAACCTTTTGGATGTGGTTTGGCAACTGAATATAAACATTAATATATAATAATAAACTGTGTTTTGTGTTCTGGCAGAACTTTGCGAGCATGCCCACTCCCTCTGAGGACGAAGAGTCGTCCTGTCAAACTTTAGAGCCGCTCGGCTTTCTTGATGACGCCAGTGACCTGATATCTGAGTTTAAAGAAAAACTGGATGATTTCTGCACACAGGAACTGGACAAAATGTTTGTAAAAAATACTTGTAAGTACATTTATCTAGAAAAAAAAAAGTAATCTTCTGGAAAATTCTTCATTCTTTGAGAACAGGTTCCTTTTTGTCTGCTAGGCCATATCAAGATCGGGGACAGAGTTTGTGTGAAGTCGTCTGTGAAAACACCTAAATTTAACTGGGGCTGCACCGTCACACACAAGAGTGTAGGCGTAGTCAAATGTACGTGTTCTACAGGTTTTAATTTAAGTTTAAACACAAAGGAATCCAGTTTGATTATAATTTGAAATCTGCTTCGTGTCACAGCTGTGAATGACGAAACTCTGATCGTTGACTTTGAAGATCATAAAAACTGGAAAGGTCTCCTGTCTGAAATGGAGCGTGTAACTGTGACTGATGAGCCAGGTATTGTAAAAATGTGTGTGTGTGTGTGTGTGTGTGTGTGTGTGTGAACATGTAAATCTTTTGTATCATGACACAGTAAAGTAACTGAGATGTCATGTTTGTTATTGTTTACACTGCTGACGGAACTCTAGTGTAATTAAGTACCAGTAATCCAATAGATGCCCAAATATGGACCAAAGTGGGCGGAGTTTGCAACAGTGCAGACGACTGATTGGTCAAACACAATCATCTCGATTACAGATTCTCTACCAGAAGATTTTCAGTAGGGACACGTTTTCATTTATAAACTCCTCATAATTTCTAACACAAGAAAATATTTGCATCAAATCACAGTTTTATTATATTATGATCTAAAGTTTCAGATCAATTTTTAACTCGTTAATCACAGATAATTTCGCCACTTTTCATTCATTCATTCAGTCATTTTCTACCGCTTTTATCCGAACTACCTCGGGTCACGGGGAGCCTGTGCCTATCTCAGGCGTCATCGGGCATCGAGGCAGGATACACCCTGGACGGAGTGCCAACCCATCACAGGGCACACACACACTCATTCACTCACACACACACTCTCATTCACACACACACTCACACACTACGGACAAATTTCCAGAGATGCCAATCAACCTACCATGCATGTCTTTGGACCGGGGGAGGAAACCGGAGTACCCGGAGGAAACCCCCGAGGCACGGGGAGAACATGCAAACTCCACACACACAAGGCGGAGGTGGGAATCGAACCCCCAACCCTGGAGGTGTGAGGCGAACGTGCTACCCACTAAGCCACCGTGCCCCCCGTGCCACTTTTCATATTTGAGATTAAATATTTCATGTAAAATCTGCATGTAAAGCTGAATCTCGAATGGCTTTCTGTGTACAGTTTACAACATGTTCACTACAGTATGTCACTGTGTTACTTCTATATTGTGAACTTTATACATATATTCAGGATTCAGCTCCACGCTCGTCTTCACTGTATTTTTACATCAACCGAAAACGTCTTTTCATGTCACCATGAGAAAAATCTCAGTTCTGTAGAAGTCTTTTAGCTGCTAAAATATTCCAGCAAGGATTTTTTCTTTTGTTTCGTAGGAATTTCAGCTCAGCAGAGGAGCATTAATGTTGGAGATCTAGTCCGAGTGAAGCCGTCTGTTAAAAATCCAAAGCAGGGATGGGGAAGGGTGAATCACCAAAGTGTGGGCGTGGTCAAGAGTAAGGCTTTTGATTGACACATTTCTGAATCTGTACAGCAGATCTAATGCATTCTTATCATGTGACACACAATATTAACACTTTTTAACTGTTTATTTTTGGTTGTTTGCTTTTTTAAGGTCTTGCTGAAGATGAAATAACTGTGGACTTCCCAGAACATTCTGACTGGATGGGAAGCGTCTCAGAGATGGAAGTCACATCCTAAATCCTTATGAGTTATTGAGATTATTAATTATTGAGACCTTTCATTTCTAACTGTGTCTTTTTTTCATTTTTATTTTTTTGTTAAAATACATTAATAAGAGAAACGTGTGATGGTCTGAGAAAATGATAGAAGAATTAACAATGACATGACAGAAAATGTTTTTTTTTTAAAGAAAAATATAAAATCTGTACATTGATATAAAATAAATATATTGGACACAGAAGTGAGAAATTACAAATGATTCATTTTGGATTGTTTTGAAATGGGTTAAGCAGATTTTTTTTCTTTTAAACATTTATTTACTTTTATTTTACTTTGAAACAATTTGTAATAATTGATTATAAAAAATACATTTCTTAAAAATGTCCTGTGTTTGGCCTGTAGATACTGTAGAAAGCTTCAAATTGTTTGATGTGAACAGTTTTCCCAGGCTGACACACACACACACACACACACACACACACACACACACACACACACACACACACACACACACACACACACACGTAAGCATAATCTCATACAAAACACACTTGTACTCGTGTCTTTACAACACAATACTTCTGAACAGAATTCGTTATTTACTAAAAACCAAATAAAAATAAAATAGGTGAAATGTTTTATATTTGTTTTAGCTTTGACATTACATAAAACCAAGATGTGGGATTTAAAGGTAGATCATTCAGACGAGGTGGCACTCTTACTTTTCTTCATATAACTAATAAACAGCACACGGTGTGATTTTTCTTCTGTTACTGGTTACGATACTTTCAGTAAAGTCTGTCTTTTAAATATATCTACTGTTTATCTGTAAGCTTTTCATTCTACTCTACTCTTTTCATTCTATTCTCAGTTGTCTTTCTTACACTTCTCTAGAATCATATCTGTAAATTATAAGCTGACATTTTGTTAAGCAGAGGATGTGACAGTGAGAAAGAGAACTAAAAACCATCAGTGTAATCTATCTGCTACTACATACACATTGTACGACTCGCAGTTAGCTTCAGAATTTAACTAGTTTCTGTTTCAGCCTCTAACCTTTCTCACACACACACATACACACACACACACACACACACACACACACACACACACACATACACACACACACACACACACACACACACACACACACACACACACACACACACACACACACACACACACACACACACACACACACACACACACACACACACACACACACACACACACCAGTGGACTGTCATTTTTGGTATAAAAAGGAAATGCACCACTTGTGCTTTCTCCTAGAGGGGTCTAAACACAACCTCAGATCTCATTTCCTTTTTAAATACAGCTACAGTTAGGTATATACCACACTTGCATTACAGTTAGAGTGACACAAACAACAGTTAATAGACAATTATATCAAGTTTAAGATCTTGACTTTAAAACCTTGTACCATATTGTAATTATAATAACTGTAACACTGAGAACTCCAATTCTTGAAATGGAGAGCCAGAAGAACACACGCATGTTAGCAGTACAGCTCTCACCTACAGGGAGAAACACAATTATTGTTAGGAATCGTTCAGTTCTGGATTCTGATTATGTGTTGATCTGGAATTAGCAGGTTATCAGAGTAAAACTGTTTACCTTCAAATTGCAGACGTGTTCCAGATGTGAACTTCAGTACAGTTCCTTCCATTTCTCCACAGAAATATTCTCCTTCATCATCTTCTCTTGTTTTGTTAACATTGAGCTCAAATTTATTGTTATTTACACTAATACTGAAGCGATCATCATTAAATCCTGGAGCAAATTTGTAGCCCAATTCGCTCTTGTATGGTTTTGCAAAATACTGAGGTAATTGTCCTGAAATCTGTCTGTACCAAACTATAATATCTTTCTTCGTGACACTGTTAGTGCTACACTCCATAGTTACATCTTCTCCACGCTTTACTGTTATCACATCAATCTCCTTGATGTCAGAAGTTTTCTCTGTAAAAATGTTTAATATTTAATGTCAGTCAATGAGTTAAATATAAAATATTATAGTTTTACATTAAAGTTTCAGAAAGTTACTCACCAGCTGTGAAGAGAGAAAAAAGAGCACAAAGAGCGACAAAGAGTCTGATCATCGTTCCTGTTCACACCAAGTGATCTAATGAACTTGTGTGTTCAGTACAAAACCAGGTCCAGACTCACACCTGATTGGATGATTTGAAGCTGTGGACTGATTTGATTGGTCTATTAGCTGTAACATGTATTCTGATGGTCACATGGACCAGTTTTAATCAGAAACACACACTTCCTCAGTTTTTGGAGTACTAAAACATACACAGGTCACTAAACTAGACTCTCTGACTACAGCACAGAAAGAATAATGTGTAAAAATGACAGATTTATTGTGATAAACATTTGAGGGTAAATTCAGAAAATATATATTGATAGAATAACTCAATGTCAGGGTACCGGGGTGTCTTCAAAGGCTAAAAAGACCCAAATGCAGGATAGCTAATAAAATACAGATTTATCAAACATAACATTAACAAAACACAAACAAAATTGAAACTCAAAAAAACCAAGACCAAACCACACGAAGACCATAAAAAGACAAAACAAAAGACAAGGATTCCCACTGCCAATGGCAACATGGCACAAATAAATACGGAAGAAAGTTAGACACATAAGGGACAGGTGTGCTGAGATGGGAAGGATTAGACAAAGGCAAACACGTGAACACAAAACGTAAACAAAAGGCACATGGCAAAAGTCCGGGCTAGATCCTGACACTTAATTTGTAAAAAAAAATCTGGCCCCCCATAATATATATATATATATATTTTAAAATTAATGGTCAAATTGGAGAATAGGGGCACAAAGATAAGCTGTCATACAAAACTAGATGCACTAGATTGGAGAAAGGACACAGGGTGTCTGCTATTATCAACAGCTTCTTCAGTCTGCTGCCATCAGGGAGGAGACTGCGGAGTCTCCAGGCCAGGCCCAACAGATTGAAGGACAGCTTCATTCATCAGGCTGTCAGGAAGCTTAACTCGTACTCAAACTTGTCTCCACTTCTCTTTTCTGCCCCAGGCACCACAGATCTATAAACCCAACACACCCCTCCAGATCCCACATCCCCAGGCACTTCCACTCCCTCCTCCCACTAACATACAAAAACATGCACCAGACACTTTGTGCAGCATTGGTCTGCTCATTTTTCACTTTATCTACATATGCCTTGCACTACCTTATTAAATTACATTGTTAATATTTTGAGAGAGAAATACATTTTCAATTCTCTATGTATGTACTGTTCATGTGAAAGAGTTGACAATAAAGAAAAACTTGAACTTGTCATGCTGTTGGAGCTAAAGTACAGGCTGTGAACTCACAATTAAAAGCCTTGAAAACTGTGAGGATGTACAGTATGAGGAAAGTGATAAGTACAAATTGTTCCATGTACCCCTGAGAAAGGAATTGAGGATTCCATGAGTGTCAAGAGCATACGGGCAAACTGGACATCTTTGCAGAGAGTTTAGTGTCATTAGATTGTGGGGACGGGTCTGAGTGAACGCTGGCGCGTCTTGGCTGCTGCTGCTCTCCCCGATAACAATAATTAACATCATATACACTGCATAGACTACAATGAGGATCTAGTGCTTATGGCTTGTACTTGCCTGGACTGTACTGCATCTTGTAAAGTCTGCAGTACTGTTTCAATACTCTGCTGCTGAACTTTTGAGTTTCCGTCCGTGTTTATATGATTCAATACCTCCTGTACTGCTTGCTCATCCGGACATCTTATATCTGCCTAGGCGGAAATATATTCATCGTGGCTCTCGGCGGAACTTCTGGTTTAATAAATCAAGTGATATAAAGTCATTATGGTCAGCTGTTCGACGCCCACCAAGGAACGCCGGTCGCCGCGCCGGTCAGCGTGTGCTGGCGAACCTGGCTAACTCGGCGAACTCGGCTACCAGACCAAGCAACAACAGCACTGTCAGTTTCGGTCTTCTTAACATCCGCTCTCTTACGAGTAAAGGGCATCTTGTGCAGGATCTTCTTGCAAATGGCAAGATTGATTTTCTCTGTTTGACCGAAACATGGCAGCAACAAAATGACTTTATTGCACTCAATGACGCCATTCCGCCAGGGTTTGTTTACATCTCTCAACCACGTGATTCTGGTCGAGGAGGAGGTCTGGCGATAATCTACCGTGAGAAGTGGAGACTGAGGTCAGTGAATGTTTCTGTCTCCCACTCATTTGAGGCTGCAGTTTGTCGGCTCTCTGGATCTACTCCAACTATTATCAGCACTGTATATCGACCACCAAAATTTAACAAGGATTTTATCCCTGACTTTGCTGCTTTTTTGAATGAAATAACTACTCTCACCAAATATAATTCTTATGGGGGATTTCAATATTCACATGGATGATGTTCACAACAACCTTGCTAAAGAATTTATCTTGTCTGGATAGCTTCGGACTGCAGCAACATGTGAATTTTCCCACGCATACTAAAGGACATACTTTGGATTTAATCTGTTGTTCAGGTGTCTCTCCAGGCAACCTCAATGCAGACTTTTTTCCATGTACTGATCATCTGTTACTGTCCTTTAATGTTGATCTTCCTCTTTTCAAATCAAAATCTTCACGTATTATATCATTCCGGAAAATCAAGGACATTAATTTGGACAACTTGTCTTTAAGCATTGCAAGTCTTCCTAGGGCTGACAGCTGTTCCACTCCAGATAATTTGGTCTCTCAGTACAATAATAGTCTCCATAATTTGTTGAATACTTTTGCTTCGGTTAAGACTAGGACTGTTTCGTTTACTGTTACTGCACCCTGGTTCACTCCTTTTCTCAGGCAATTAAAAGCAAAAGGACGACAGCTTGAGAGACTTTTCAGAAGAACTGGCCTTACTGTCCACAAGGAAATGTACTCAGAACATATGTCTCACTATAAAGACACTATTGCTAAAGCTAAATCTACATACTATTCTGGCTTAATCGGTTCTAATGAAGGGAATTCAAGGCTTCTTTTTTCCTTATTGAAAAATTTTACAACACCCACCGACTCACTTCCCTCTCATTTGTACTCATCTGATTTCTGCAATACTTTAGCAACATTCTTTACCTCAAAAATTGAAGGCATTCATCGTCAACTTATGGCCACTCCTGTTTCTACTCCATGTGTCTCAGTTCTACCTGTTCCTACACAACTGTTCTCTGAGTTTATTCTGCCCTCAATTGATGATATCTTAAAACTTATTCATCAATCTAAATCTTCAACCTGTGTTCTTGATCCTTTACCAACTGTCCTTGTTAAAGCTACTGCTTCCTCTCTGTCCCATTTTATTATGGATATTATTTATTCTTCCCTTACCACTGGGGTTGTTCCTTCTCTTTTCAAAACAGCTGCTGTAACTCCAATTCTAAAGAAACCAGGTTTGGACACCAACAACCTTAATCATTTTCGTCCTATTTCTAATCTTCCTTTTATTTCTAAAATTTTGGAAAAAGTTGTTGCTGCTCAACTTCATATCCACTTGTCTGGCAATAATCTATATGAACAATTCCAATCTGGTTTTCGCCCATTTCATAGCACTGAAACAGCTCTATTAAAAGGCACAAATGATTTGCTTATAGCAGCTGATTCTGGTTTACTATCCATCCTCCTTCTCCTTGATCTGAGTGCAGCTTTTGATACAATTTCCCACGATATTCTTTTAGACAGGCTTTCCACTATTGGCATCACCAACACGCCTCTGAAATGGTTTCATTCATATCTCTCTGATCGCACACAGTTTGTTCAACTAAAGTCATTCACCTCTTCTGTAGTTTCTGTTACCTCTGGTGTTCCCCGGGGCTCTGTTCTTGGCCCTTTGATATTTATTACTTACCTTTTACCCCTTGGACATATTTTTCATAAACATCAGGTTAAATTTCATTGCTATGCGGATGACACCCAGCTCTACCTTTCCACAAAACCACATTCCAAACTCCCTCCATCTGCTCTTTCTGATTGTCTCATTGACATAAAATCATGGTTTTCAGCAAATTTTCTTAAACTAAATAGCAATAAAACAGAATTTCTCCTTATAGGCACAAAAACTGTGCTTAACAAATTTTCGAATTTTCTTATTTCCATTGATGAATCTCTCATAGCTCCCTCATCTCAGGTTAAGAGTCTTGGTGTCATCTTTGATAGTACCCTTTCTTTTACCTCACATGTAAATAATGTTACTCGGGCTGCATACTTTCACCTTCGAAATATCAATAGGCTTCGTTCCTTTCTCACCACTCAATCTACCACCACTCTTATTCACAGTCTAGTAACCTCCCGGCTTGACTACTGTAATTCTCTTCTTATTGGGCTTCCTCACAAAACCCTTCATGAGCTGCAACTCGTTCAAAATTCTTCTGCCCGTATTATCACTCGTACTCCCTCTATCCATCATATTACACCTGTTCTGGAACAGCTACACTGGCTTCCCATTAATTTTCGTATCAAGTATAAAATTCTTCTTCTAACATTTAAAGCTATCCACAATCTTGCCCCTTCATATCTTCTTGATCTTCTTCATACTCCAAAACCAACTCGCACTCTTAGGTCTTCTTCTTCCACTCATTTCATTGTTCCCTCTGTCCGTTTTGTAACGATGGGGAACAGAGCTTTCAGTTACTCTGCACCTCAGCTCTGGAACTCACTTCCATCTGAGCTCCGTAATATCGATTCTCTTTCATCATTTAAATCTCAGCTTAAAACTCATCTGTTTAGTTTAGCTTATTCTTGATCATGATTTGTATGTTGGTCCAATTTTTATTTCTATGTAAGTATTTTATAACTATATTTTTTGTTGTTTTTCTTCTTCTTTTGTACAGTGACCTTGAGTGTTAGAAAGGCACCTTTAAATAAAATGTATTATTATTATTATTATTATTATTATTATTATTATTATTATTATTATTATTATTATTATTATTAGTGGACCACCTGCAGGCAGGACTGAAAGAGGACACCTAGTTAGTAGAATGCAGTAATAAATCACACAATATCCTTGTGGGCAGAACATCAGAGTGAAATCCTGTGTGACAGCATTAAGCAATTAGAAGCCCAGAAGGAATCAAAGCAGAAGGAGCCCTGTCCATCAAATGTAATGCCCAGTTATTGAATCTGATCAGAGAGAAATGTATGGTGAACTGTTTCTATGATGGTTTGGCAAAGCAAGAGCTATGGGATACTGGCTCACAGTCTGTCTCCTGAGTGAAAAGTGGAGGAAAGAACACATCCTCCATATGACACTATGTAGCCTCAATGAGATCACTAGTCAAGCAGTGAAAGCTGGGTCAAAGTAACATTCATGCTGGGAACAAAATCACACTGTTGGAATTAATTAATTCCAATTCAATTTATTTGTTTAGCACTTTTAACAATTTCCATTTTCTCAAAGCAGCTTTACAGAAGTATAGAAACAGAAGAAAGAGGAAAAAAAGAGAAATAAATATAATAATATGATGGGTTGGCACTCCGTCCAGGGTGTATCCTGCCTCGATGACCGATGACGCCTGAGATAGGCACAGGCTCCCCGTGACACGAGAAGTTTGGATAAGCGGTAGGAAATGAATGGATGAATGAATGAATGAGGGACAGGCATGCAGAGGCAGGGAGGAAGAGACAAGGGTGGGGCAGACACGTGAACACAAAACGTAAACACAAAGCACATGGCCAAAGTCCGGGCTCAGTCCTGACAAGAAGGGTGATGACCAGCAATGGGTACATGAAGTGAAAGTTTGTGATGATAGCATAGTGATCAAAAATCCTGGCCACTCCTGAGAAAAAGCCAAGCTGAATGCCACAATGTACAAATGGGGTGCAGAACTTGCTGCCTTTCGATTCACCATCATATTCTGCACAGGAAAGTCAAATAGGGATGCTGATGTCCTGTGTATTCTGCTGCAGATGGAACAGTACATGATAACCTGTTTAGAAGAAATGCACCCTGATTTCAAGGTCAGCATAATGCAGTCAGCATTGTCAGCAAAACAGGAGGAGAAGATTCTTGCATCCTTTGCAGAGTTCCACAAGGAATTTCTGAGAAAACAGGCATGGTTATGCTGAACACTGCAGATGCAGAGGAGGAAAATGAGCAAGGATCAGGCCAGGAAGAAAATGATGTGTCATCATCAGTAGGATAAATTGGAAATAATGTCCATGCTGAAGGGAGTGACGGGAGACTCCTTCATAGTCTACCTACAAAAAAGTGTATTCTTTGAGAAACAGAAAAGCAAAGAAATCTTCACTTACCAGATTAAGATTGCGTTCATAATTTTCATAAAATTGTTCATAAAATTAGTTGAAATAATGTTCATAAAGACAATCTGCATTGTTTTTCACAAGAGGGCACCATGACATTCCAGAAGAAATAATTTCCTAGATTGTTTCCATGTTTTTAGGTTCCTTCAGTGAAAGTAAAGATTCCTGTTGATGAACAGTGATGGTGGTAGAAGATCATTGTGCACAATGATGTCTGCTACAAGCAAACTGCATAGAAAATGAGATAAATGTTGTATGTAACACATGCCATTATAGCACAAACATTAAACTCTGGTATCATTAACTCTTAGTAGAGAAATTGTATAACAGGTGGACAACAAGGAATATACTCTGAGAATATTCTAGTTTATAGGGCTGAATGTGGGGAAATCAAGAAAATATATATTTACAGATGAACTTAATTTAGCAGAAAACAGCTGTGCCCCCAAATGTAAATTTTTTTTTGTAATGTCTGTTTGGTTAATAATAAATATTGTTCAATTATTTAGTGCATGCACATCTATTTGTAATGAACTTGTGATTTTTGTCCAGTAGGTGGCAGGATGACGTTGCTAGTGGGGAAACCTATAATAGACCTAGAAGTGTGAAATAGAATAGTTATCAGTCATGCATGCATAGTGTTGAGAGCCTATCAGTATTGCCAGAGGTGGGAAGTAACGGAGTAAAAATACTTCGTTACTGTACTTAAGTCCATTTTTCTGGTATCAGTACTTTACTTTTTACTTTTACTCATTACATTTTTACACAAATATCTGTACTTTTTACTTCTTACATTTTCAAAACGGACTCGTTACTTTTAATATTATTTCTTCTCATTGAGCTGTTTCCAGCCTATCATCATATCATTGTGCGGATTTTTCACCATGTGACTGGTGTACTGTATTATTTACTGGCTATCAGACATAGACTAAGGATAGTGGAGCTAACAATGAGCAGCACACCTACAAAAGGAATGGCTAATGTTCATTCAGAGCGAGTCACCGATGTTAAAGTAACTAACAACGAGGACATTCCTGAACACACATGTCCATTGCTGAAATGAATTTTCTTTATGGTAATTAATTTTTGTGCTTATTTCATTTTCTTTCCACATTTCACTTTCTCTGTCGAAAGCAATGCCCCCCCACTCCACCCCCCCACTCTGGTCATGCTGACCTGTGATACTTTTTACTTCTTACATTTTCAAAACGGACTCGTTACTTTTAATATTATTTCTTCTCATTGAGCTGTTTCCAGCCTATCATCATATCATTGTGCGGATTTTTCACCATGTGACTGGTGTACTGTATTATTTACTGGCTATCAGACATAGACTAAGGATAGTGGAGCTAACAATGAGCAGCACACCTACAAAAGGAATGGCTAATGTTCATTCAGAGCGAGTCACCGATGTTAAAGTAACTAACAACGAGGACATTCCTGAACACACATGTCCATTGCTGAAATGAATTTTCTTTATGGTAATTAATTTTTGTGCTTATTTCATTTTCTTTCCACATTTCACTTTCTCTGTCGAAAGCAATGCCCCCCCATTCCACACCCCCCACTCTGGTCATGCTGACCTGTGATAAGTGTGTTCTTGCTTTCTTGTTTTTGTACCCTGTGTTTCTGCAAACATAAGCAGGATGCTAAGGCTTGCTGATAACGTAACCTTAATCTTAAGGGGTTAGAAATCGAGGAAATCTCTGTCATGTAAAAATGTATTTCTGTGTTATATGTTATATGTCATCTTCACCTCTTCTGATTTAATGTTCTTGATTTGAGTCTATCCTGTTCTTTTAGTGCTCTTGACACGATGAAGAAGACAAGATAGGTTGACCTGCTTGTGAGATTACTCGCAGGACACTCAGTTTCTCTTTGCTCATGTACAGGCTTTCTGACCTTCAATGCTTGGATAAGAGTTGTGAGGAAGCAGCATTCTAGCATACCCCTATCTATGTTGATAAAACTTAGCCCCCGCCTTATCTCATACACCACAGCTTACTGTATTTTCATTGCGTATATATTCTGTTCTGTCGCGCAGTTCTTTGAGCAGCTGTTTGGAATAAACCAGATTTGATTTCACTCGTGTGGTTTGTTCTCTCAGTGCTCCGGAGCTCCTATTGTTTGCAGAGGTAAAGAGACGCGGATGAGTGCGAGGAGGAATCTTTCTTACAGCCATATATGAGGGAGATGTTTGTAATAATCGGCGTCAAAAAGGATTCCTGGCGAATGCGTTGCGAATTGTGTCAACCAGGGGCGGGTCTAGACCTTCTTTAGGGTGGCTTCAGCCCCCTGTCTGTGATCTCAGCCACCCTAAAACTATAAGGATCATTTTTCATTCATAAATAAACAATAAAAATGACATTAAAATGCAGGACATGTCATCCATGGGAAAGAAAATTATTTATGAGTTTGATCCAAGAGCGATTTTTTTTTACTTCGCTTTTATTCCATCCTTTTACAGGCGTGTGTTGTAGTCTTTCAAAAGTGCGTCTTCAGCTGTCTGCTTTATTTGAACGGAGAAGCACAGGTACGCGCAGCGTGCACGCGCAGTCAGAGCTGGAGGCGTTTATCTATAACGTTAATCGGCGGAAAGACGCAAAGACGGCAACCAAAAGCAGTGAAATGCCACTATTCTTATTACCAGAGTTGTCATATAATATATAATTATAGAACTCTTCTTGTTTTAAATTCTCACTGAGGGCTAAAAACCCCATAAAGATGAAACCCTAGAACTGCCCCTGGTGTCAACTGAAAAACACAAAGTGCTTAATTTAATTAACATTAATTTTGTCATTTGTAAAACATCACAATAATTTTGAGTTGTTTTCCAGGACAGAGCTGGAATCTCCCTACAGTTTGGGATATGGCCTTGGTGATACACGGTATACATTATATTTCCAAAAGTATTGGGTCACCTGACCTTTCCTGCTATATGTGGTTGTTTTCTGATCTCATCCCTACTGAACACCTTTGGGTTGAATGTGAACGCTGACTCCACCCTACCTCACCTACATCAGTGCCTGCCTTTCGTAACAATCTTGTGGCTGATGAACACAAATATCCATCAGCACACTCCAAAATTATATATTCATATACAGTACATATACATACACACACACACACACACACACACACACACACACACACACACACACACACACACAAAAGAACCCAATTCAATTACACCCTTCACACACTTCACACTGCTGTAGTCCCTGAAAGAAAGGAAGTGTGTGCTGGTTAATGTGTTAGTTTTGTTTCACATCCTTTACACTGCATCAGGGAGCTATTTTTAAAACCAACTGAAGGTGTGAAAGTCCTGCTGCAGCCACAAGCACATTCAAATCTGTTACTGAGTGAAATATGTTAGTGTTTATGTTAATGTTAACATAATAAAATAAAGATTCAGTAAAAATTAATTTTTGCATTCTCAGTCCATTAAACCGCTTCATAATTGTGAGTTAGCACTGTAGGTCTTGAATCTGTACTACTTGGACTTGTCTTGGTATTGGGCAATTTTCTCACTAAAGATGGTCTTGGTCTTGATCAAGAACTTGTAAAAATAATGTTTTTGTTGTCTTTTCATGTTGCATACACAAAGGTTGACAAGGATGATTTCTTCTAGGTTTTTCCCCAATGAATGAATGAAGCCAACTCTTTTTAGGGAAATAGTATAATCATTTTCCAGTTCATGTTTATGAACATTTTTTTCAGGTTCACTTGGAGAAGTCTGAGTTTCACTGCTGCCTCTACCTCTGAGTTGAATTCAGAGAAAATACATACACAGAGACATTGTTTGTGTAGCGAAACTCTTCAAAGATTACTGAGACCAACAGGGAGTATTTCTACAGAAGTAGTATTATGTGTTAACCCCAACCTCACACAACAGTCACCATTTAACGCTGTGCACACTAAAGGTCAGATGGTAGTCCTGTACAGCAAGAACCTTTATCATGTAGACTGGACCGCTTCTGTAAATGGTGTTATCTTGGTATGTACAGACTGCCTAACACAAGCAGCAAAACAGAGAAAGATACATGGTAACACTAAAAAAAAAGACAAAATATTGATATTGTTGTCTAGGAATAATGACCACCACCAGTACCAACATGATGTAAGACCCGACATGATTATTCATGAACGTCATACAAAATTGTGACAGGAGATTGTATGCCCTGAAGTAGAGGCTCTTTTGCCTCTGGTGCAATCGTAATCAGTATCCAGTTCACTGCCCTGTCAGTACAGGGATGAAGTTCCTGCAGTGTGGGATTCTGTGGGCCTATCACCCTCTACACTGAAAGTATATGTGGCAGCCATTAATGCAAACCCTCATTGGGGACCCTCTAGTCGTTATCTAGATGGTACAAACCTTTCTGCAGACCACATCTCCCCTCCTTGGAACTTTCAGTGGTACTAGAGGCATCAGCCTCTGAGAGGTTTCTGACCATGAAAATGGCTCTAATGTTAGCCTTGACCTCCCTGAGAAGGGTAGGAATGTCACCTCCTCCAACCTAGTGTTCGCTCCTGGTACGGTCAAGGCTATTCTGCATTCAATTGGGGGATATGTTCCCAAAGTGCCATGATTCAGTGAAGCAGGAGAGGCTGCACTGGTTGTGCCTAGTTTGGGCCCTCAGCACTTTTACCCATTATTCAAGCATGTGACATATGTCATATTCTCATTTTGTCTACTTTGGTGGCCACAATAAAAGTAGTGGAGGCTATCGACAAGGCAAATGAGGCATGCGTTGCCTCTCCAGTGCTGTAGCCAGGTGAGTTCCACCTCCACGAAATTTGTGATGCAGCAGGCTGGACCTCTCTGCACACTTTTTGACAGGACCACACTCCTGAGTCTAAGGTCCTGCAGGACTAGTTGTTCTCAGCTTACAGTTCACTTGTGCCCTTTCACAACTTCCAGGACAGACATCTTTTGATGTATAGTGATGTTGGTATTGATGTTCACATAGACTCAGCCATGACACATTGTCAAGTTGGAGCTACAATTACATATATTCGGTCTGATGTTCTTGATACATACAGGTTACTAAGCCTGCTTCCTCTTCCTCAGTTTCATGGCCGATTTTAATTTCTAAACGAGCTAAGTGGAAATCTCCACATACTGGAGCATTTATCACTGGAGAATTTGCTACAAGCACAAGAATGTCAATCCTGCCTATGTAAAATAAGTGCTTGACTATGGGAATTTACAGCAGGAGATAAAGTGCTGCTTTTGTTATACACATGGACCTCTAAATTGCATGCTTAGTGGCAAGGGCTCTTCAGAGTCACAAAGCAGGTTGTGGATGTTGACAATGATGTCAGGCAAACTGATAATTATTCATTTTGGTTTGTTTTGAACAGAAAAGTTTTAAAGGGTTCAGCACTTTTCAATTAAAATGTTTTAATTCTGCAACAAATTAAAATCATTTTCTTTACTTTACTGATTACAGTGAATAGAAATTTTTGTTCCCTGTAACATTCCTAATCCTCTATGAAAATGTTGATTTGCTGTATTTAACTTTATATCGTTCCGCAAAGAACTGAGTGTAAAATAAATGATGTTGACACTGAAGATCTCACTGAAGGCAAATTTTATTATTTAGTGAAGCAATGCCAAAATACATGAAACACTACAAAGCAAACCATGAATATCAGCTCAGACATTTTTTACTGTTTTTAAACTAGTTTTTGTCCTGCCTAAACACACACACACACACACACACACACACACACACACACACACACACACACACACACACACACACACACACACACACACACACACACACCTTGTGCTTTCTCATACATTTTAAATACAGGTAAAGTTATATATAATAAACACGCGTTGCTGCACAAGATGTTCAAACGGAAATGCAGAGTAAGAATGAGCCAAAAGCACAAAAATAATAAATGTCATGTACTGGAAAATACAGTTAGAGCGACACAGACAACAGTTAAATGGCAATTATCTAGTTTAAGATCTTGATTTTAAAACCTTGTACCATATTGCAATTATAATAACTGTAACACTGAGAACTCCGATTCTTGAAATGGAGAGCCAGAAGAACAGACGCATGTTAGCAGTACAGCTCTCACCTACAGGGAGAAACACAATTATTGTTAGGAATCGTTCAGTTCTGGATTCTGATTGGTCAGAACTAATATAAAAAAAAGTCTTTTTTTTTTTACTTTTGGTATTTACTTTTTTCATTGCACATTGGTTTAGTTGTATTGTTTTGGCAAATTGCTTTGGAACAAGGAATAAATCGTGACCTGCAAAAGAAAAGCACCAACTTCAGACTGTAATTAAATTTATTTCTTAAAGCTCTTACAGATAAATCAGAAAAGCAACAAATAATCATAAATGATACTAAATATAATTAAAGTGAAATATTCAACATTTAATGCATACAGTATATAAACATAATTCTGGGTATAAATCTTAGTGATTATGTGGAATTAGCAGTTTACCCAAATAAAACTGTTTACCTGCAAATTGCAGACGTGTTCCAGATGTGAACTTCACTGCACTTCCTTCCATTTCTCCACAGAAATATTCTCCTTCATCATCTTCACTTGTTTTTTTAATACTGAGATCAAATTTATTGTCATTTACAATAATACTGAAACGAGTATCATTAAATCCATCAACAAATTTGTAGCCCAATTCTTTACTGTATGGTTTTGCAATAAACTGAGGTAATTGTCCTGAAATCTGTCTGTACCAAACTACATTCTCTTTCTTTGTGTCACTGCTAATGCTACACTTCATAGTTACATCTTCTCCACACTTTACTGTTATCACATCAATCTCCTTGATGTCAGAAGTTTTCACTGTAAAAATGTTTAATATTTAATGTCAGCAAATGAGTTAAATATAAAATATTATAGTTTTACATTAAAGTTTCAGAAAGTTACTCACCAGCTGTGAAGAGAGAAAAAAGAGCACAAAGAGCGACAAAGAGTCTGATCATCGTTCCTGTTCACACCAAGTGATCTAATGAACTTGTGTGTTCAGTACAAAACCAGGTCCAGACTCAGACCTGATTGGATGTTTTGAAGCTGTGGACTGATTTGATTGGTCTATTAGCTGTAACATGTATTCTGATGGTCACATGGACCAGTTTTAGTCAGAAACACACACTTACACAGTTTGGAGCACTAAAACATACACAGGTCATTAAACTAGACTCTTTGACTACAGCACAGAAAGAACAATGTGTAAAAATGACAGAATTATTGTGTAATGACCATCAGACTGCTGTAGTCCCTGAAACAAAGGAAGTGTGTGTGGTTAACGTGTTAGTTTAGTTTCTCTTTACACTGCATGATGGAGCTGTTTATGTTAAAACACAATGAAGGTGTGAAAGTCCTGCTGCAGCCACAATGTAATGAAGTGTCGTAAGGCTGAGGATCCATTTGCAGCTTTTATAAAGGGTACTCGTAAACAACACTCAGAGGTCAATGACGGCAAACACAACAGGGCAGGTGCGGCAAAGTACGTGGCCTATAATAACGGGCAAAAGGTCAGGGCAGGCGGCAAACAATCGATAGGCAGACAGAAAACAGAAACAGAATCACAAAACCAGAACTAGAGACAAAACAGAAAACGCTCAGAATGATCGCAGTAGCAGATCAAGATTTCACATTGGAGTCAAGTTCACATTCAAGTTTTACAGGCATGGGTAATAGGAATCAAGCATAGTGTTAGTTCAGGCAGGCCACGCAGTAAGCTGCATCAGCTGCTAATCAGCCGTCCACAGGCGAACCAATCCGGTACGACTTCTGTAATTTCCTTCCTTTAAATCCTCGCCTGCGAGCGCTTCCATGCCTCTCGGTGGCATCGATTAACCGCTACACACACAAAAAAAACAAAAACAAAAAAACAACAACGCAATTTTGGTTCTGATTCTGAGTGGAGGGGGAGGGGGAGGGGGAGCAGAACCATCCCGCCAACACTAACTGTATGCTCTCATCCTTCATTTACGAAGTGGTCCTGACTGAAAACAGGTGGTGGTGTAATCAGTCCCATTAGATTATGGGAAATGCAGTCCGGAAACGACTAATACTCAGGAGATGGTGCTCGGGAGGTAGTGTTAATTCGTCACCTATTTTTAATTTAGTCTTAGTCTTAGTCTTGTGTCAAATGTCCTTGTTAGTTTTAGTCATATTTAGTCATTCACATATCTTTTTTTGTTAGTCAAGGTTTTAGTCAACTAAAAGTCTCGTCATTTTAGTCTAGTTTTAGTCAAAAGAAAACTCAAGGTATCTTAGTCAAGTTTTAGTCGACTAAAAGTCTTTTAATTTTAGTCTAGTTTTAGTCAAAAAATTGTATTCTTTTTAAATAACACATTATTACTGAGATTATTAATGATAAACATTTCAGTAAAAAAAAAAAGTGTTTCACATATCTCAAACATTGGTTAAATGTCATAATTACTTGACAAAATACACTTGTTGAATGATTTTTGTC
Organism: Tachysurus fulvidraco; assembly: GCF_022655615.1. Taxonomy (NCBI): domain Eukaryota; kingdom Metazoa; phylum Chordata; class Actinopteri; order Siluriformes; family Bagridae; genus Tachysurus; species Tachysurus fulvidraco. The sequence continues at coordinate 19,187,478 of NC_062533.1, forward strand.
GAATGCAAATGTCAAACGTGTCTGGTCTGGTGTTCTGAACGGTATTTTATTTTAACCAACAAAATTCAAAAGCTGGGGCCCGACAGACTCCGACTGACAACTTAACTTACAAAGGTTTTTAAAACTGTTTTGGTTGCCTTGTGTCTCATGTTTCTGTTCAAATCAGAAATAAAATAAATATACTCAGAAAAACTGAAAAGAATAGGCTTACTTTACTGTGGGCCTAAAATAAAACCTATTTACAGTCTGCAAATCACAAAAGTATCAGTGAGAAGTTGAGAACACTCGTTTAAACATTACATACACTCGGACTTGACTGCAAATCACATTTTTTATTTTATTGATACTGCTTTTAATCGTAATGCAAAGACCGGTCATCGGGACATAAGCTGTCATGTACAATAAAAGCGCCTGCGCAGCGACAGGAAATATCATTTAACACAAAAAGCCACCTAGACGGTGGACTTGCGCTTTGTAGAAGCCAACATTCTGATTTCCGTTATAAGCTTATTATTATTATTATTATTATTATTATTATTATTATTATTATTATTATTATTATTATTATTATTATTAGACAAAAATGTATTTAAAAAAATGCGGCCCAGGGCGTTCGAGCCACATGCACCAAATTCGGATATGTCGTAGAACCTGGTCTGAAGTTTGTTGCTTCTATTTTTCTAAGAGATCGGAATTCCGGCATTCCCGGTACGGAAGCTCAAAGTGGCCTTTTTCCCCATAGACTTCCATTATAAACTTTTGAGGTTTATAACTCGGCAAGTTTTCGAGTGATTTACACCGAACTCGGACAGGTTCTTTAGGACCTTACTCCGGATGAAGTTTTTATTTCGGACTTCCGATGGAATTTTCGGTTTTCCGGTAGTCGACGATCGAACATCCCATAGACTTGAATGGGGAATTCCGAAAATTCCTCTAAGCTCTCACACACACAGCGTGCGCAGAGCTCAGGCACGGCTTCTCTCTCTGTGATCCACGCAGTATAATAATAAGTAGAATCCCATAATGACTGCAGTATTGACATGAAATGTCCAAACCCTCAGTAGCCACTTTTTGCCAAAAGTATTGGCACACCACCGGATATTCTGGTGACGTCACTCGACACCATGTGACGTCACGTGTAGCCCCGCCCCCAAAACAAGCGAAATCAAAAATTTGCACAACATGGACATGTGACATCAAAACACTCAGCACAATGAGGGGAACTGCCCCACGGGTATTCTGGTCACGTCACGTGACGTCACGTGTAGCCACGCCCCCAAAACAAGCGAAATCAAAAATTTGCACAAAATGGACTTGTGACATATCAAAACACTCAGCACAATGAGGGGAACTGCCCCACGGGTATTCTGGTCACGTCACGTGACGTCACGTGTAGCCCCGCCCCCAAAACAAGCGAAATCAAAAATTTGCACAACATGGACATGTGACATATCAAAACACTCAGCACAATGAGGGGAAATACCCCATGGGTATTCTGGTCACGTCACGTGACGTCACGTGATGCCCCGCCCCCAAAACAAGCGAAATCAAAAATTTGTACAACATGGACATGTGACATATCAAAACACTCAGCACAATGAGGGGAACTACCCCACGGGTATTCTGGTCATGTCACGTGAAATCACGTGATGTCACATGTAGCCCCACCCCAAAAATAAGCAAAATTAAAAATTTGCACAACATGGACATGTGACATATCAAAACACTCAGCACAATGAGGGGAACTGCCCCACGGGTATTATGGTCACGTCACATGACGTCACGTGATGTCACATGCAGCCCCACCCCCAAAACAAGCGAAATCAAAAATTTGCACAACATGGACATGTGACATATCAAAACACTCAGCACATTTAGGGGAACTGCCCCACGGGTATTCTGGTCACGTCACGTTACGTCACGTGTAGCCCCGCCCCCAAAACAAGCAAAATAAAAAATTTGCACAACATGGACATGTGACATATCAAAACACTCAGCACAATGAGGGGAACTGCCCCACGGGCATCCTGGTCACGTCACGTGACGTCACGTGAGGTCATGTGTAGCCCCGCCCACAAAACAAGCGAAATCAAAAATTTGCACAACATGGACATGTGACATATCAAAACACTAAGCACTATGAGGGGAACTACCCCATGGGTATTCTGGTTACGTCATGTGACGTCACGTGTCGCCCCGCCCCCAAAACAAGCTAAATTAAAAATTTGCACTACATGGACATGTGACATATCAAAACACTCAGCACAATGAGGGGAACTGCCCCACGGGTATTCTGGTCACGTCACCTCACGTGCTGTCACGTGTAGCCCTGCCCACAAAAGAAGCGAAATAAAACATTTGCACAACATGGACATGTGACATATCAAAACACTCAGCACAATGAGGGGAACTGCCCCACGGGTATTCGGATCACGTCACATGCTCATGTCTGCTCACCTCCAAAAGTATTGGCACCCTAGCGGTCCAGTACCTTTCACAATCTTTCTGTCCACTCGCCTCCAAAATGCACCGACCTTTGCGAATACTTGCACTGTCAAAGCCAACATCAAAGTTTGTTGTGACGAACTTTACAAATCTAGTTATTATTATTATTATTATTATTATTATTATTATTATTATTATTATTATTATTAGACAAAAATTTATTTAAAAAAATGCGGCCTAGGGCGTTCGAGCCACATGCACCAAATTCAGATATGTCGTAGACCCTGGTCTGAAGTTTGTTGCTTCTATTTTTCTAAGCGATTGGAATTCCGGCATTCCCGGTACGGAAGCTCAAAGTGGCCTTTTTTCCCATAGGCTTCCATTATAAACTTTTGAGGTTTATAACTCGGCAAATTTTCGAGCGTTTTACACCGAACTCGGACAGGTTCTTTAGGACCTTACTCCGGACGAAATTTTTATTCCGGAGTTCCGACGGAATTTTCGGTTTTCCCGTAGTCGATGATCGAACATCCCATAGACTTGAATAGGGAATTCCGAAAAGTCCTCTAAGCTCTCACACACACAATACATCCAACATTAAGAATTGCATGTACTGTTCTATGCAGTATAATAAGTGGAATCCCATAATGACTGCAGTAGTGACATGAAATGTCCAAACCCTTAGTAGCCACTTTTGCCAAAAGTATTGGCACCCCGACACCACATGACGTCACGTGTAGCCCCGCCCCCAAAACAAGCAAAATCAAAAATTTGCACAACATGGACATGTGACATATCAAAACACTCAGCACAATGAGGGGGACTGCCCCATGGGTATTCTGGTCACATCATGTGACGTCACGTGAGGTCATGTGAAAATTTAAAATTCACACAACATGGACATGTGACATATCAAACACACAGCACAATGAGGGGAACTGCCCCACGGGTATTCTGGTCACGTCACGTGACGTCACGTATAGCCCCGCCCCCAAAACAAGCGAACTCAAAAATTTGCACAACATGGACATGTGACATCAAAACACTCAGCACAATGAGGGGAACTGCCCCACGGGTATTCTGGTCACGTCACGTGACGTCACGTGTAGCCACGCCCCCAAAACAAGCGAAATCAAAAATTTGCACATCATGGACATGTGACATATCAAAACACTCAGCACAATGAGGGGAACTGCCCCACGGGTATTCTGGTCACGTAACGTGACGTCACGTGTAGCCCCTCCCCAAAACAAGCGAACTCAAAAATTTGCACAACATGGACATGTGACATATCAAAACACTCAGCACAATGAGGGGAACTGCCCCACGGGTATTTTGGTCACGTCACGTAACGTCACGTGTAGCCCCGCCCCCAAAACAAGCGAAATCAAAAATTTGCACAACATGGACATGTGACATATCAAAACACTCAGCACATTGAGGGGTACTGCCCCACGGGTATTATGGTCACGTCACATGCTCATGTCCGCTCACCTCCAAAAGTATTGGCACCCTAGTGGTCCAGCAGATTTTACAATATTTCTGTCCACTCGCTTCCAAAATGCACCGGCCTTTGCGAATACTTGCACCGTCAAAGCCAACATCAAAATTTGTTGCGACGAACTTTACAAATCTTGTTTATTTATTTTATCGAGCGGTGTGTGGACGAATTCTTTCTACGCACACGCTAAACAGCGCGAAGCCACAAACTTGTTCTGAATATTTTAAAGGCATAACAGCTGATGAAAAAGCAGAGACAATTGTAGACAAAAATGAAGAGAGATTTTATCTTAGTTTTTATTTTATACAAAACATTTTCATCTCGTCTTTTTTCGTCAACAATAATGCATGTTAATTTAGTCTTAGTCAGCGTTTTCGGGCAGTGGTGCAGTCTCGTCATTGTCTTGTCTTAGTCATGAAAAAAAAAGGTTGTTGACGACCATATTTCGTCTCGTCTCGTCTGACGAAATTAACACTATCGGGAGGCGAGTCAGGCGCTTCAACCGTGACACACGAGCACGTTCAAATGTGTTACTGAGTGAAATATGTTAGTGTTTATATTAATGTGACCATCATAAAATAAAGTCTAATTTTTATAAAAAAAAAACAGCTGATTTTGTTGTTTAAGACTGATGTTTCATGTTGCATACATATAGTTTGTCAAGAAGTAATGCTTTCTTACAGGAAGACTGATGGGTGATGGGTGAGCTTGTGGTGCAGGTGTGAGTGAAAACTATATCTTTGCTCTTTTCTTTACACTGTATGGTGTGTGAATTGAGTGTGTGTATCTGTGAGTGTGAGTGTGTGTAAGTGTGTGTGTGGTTGTGTGCATGAGACACTGTAGCTGATGCCGGCAAAAGCCTTAAAATAGGCTCATTTTGTTTACTTTGGTGGCCGCAACATAAGTAGTGGAGGTTATCGCCCAGGCAAATGAGGCATGCGTTGTTGCCTCTGGGTGTTAGGGCACACTCCATCAGGGCTATTGCCTCTTTCAGTGTTCTAGCCAGGTGTGACACTTTTTGACAGGACCACACTCCTGGGTATAAGGTCCCGCAGGACTAGTTGTTCTCTCCAGGACAGACATCGTTTGACGTATAGTGACGTTGGTATTAATGTTCACATAGACTCAGCCATGACACAGTGTCAAGTTGCAATTACAATTAAATATATTCGGTTTGAAGTTCATGATACATACAGGTTACTAAGCCTGCTTCTTCTTCCTCCGTTTCATGGCCGATTTTAATTTCTAATCGAGCTAAGTGGAAATCTCCACAAGAATGTCAATCCTGCCTATGTAAAATGAATGCTTGACTATGGGAATTTACAGCAGGAGATAAAGTGCTGCTTTTGTTATACACATGGACCTCTAAATTACATGCTTAGTGGCAAGGGCTCTTCAGAGTCACAAAGCAGGTTGTGGATGTTGACAATGATGTCAGGCAAACTGATAATTATTCATTTTGGTTTGTTTTGAACAGAAAAGTTTTAAAGGGTTCAGCACTTTTCAATTAAAATATTTTCATTCTGCAACAAATTAAAATCATTTTCTTTACTGTTTACAGTCAATAGAAATTTTTGTTCCCTGTAACATTCCTAATCCTCTATGAAAATGTTGATTTGCTGTATTTAACTTTATATCGTTCCGCAAAGAACTGAGTGTAAAATAAATGATGTTGACACTGAAGATCTCACTGAAGGCAAATTTTATTATTTAGTGAAGCAATGCCAAAATACATGAAACACTAAAAAGCAAACCTTGAGAATATCAGCTCAGACATTTTTTACTGTTTTTAAACTAGTTTTCGTCCTGCCTAAATGTGAATAAAACACACATACACACACACACACACACACATATATAGATATATATACTGTATATAACACACGCGTTGCTGCACAAGATGTTCAAATGGAAATGCAGATTAAGAATGAGCTAAAAGCACAAAAAAATAAGTCATGTACTTGAAAATACAGTTAGAGCGACACAGACAACAGTTAAATGCCAATTATTGAAGTTTAAGTCCTTGACTTTAAAACCTTGTACCATATTGTAATTATAATAACTGTAACACTGAGAACTCCGATCCTTGAAATGGAGAGCCAGAAGAATACACGCATGTTAGCAGTACAGCTCTCACCTACAGGGAGAAACACAATTATTGTTAGGAATCGTTCAGTTCTGGATTCTGATTGGTCAGAACTAATATAAAAAAAAGTTTCATTTTATTTATTTATTTATTTATTTATTTATTTTTTGCTTTTGGTATTTACTTTTTTTTTCATTGCACATTGGTTTAGCCGTGTTGTTTTGGCAAATTGCTTTGGAACAAGGAATAAATCGTGACCTGCAAAAGAAAAGCATCAACTTCAGACTGTCAGTAAATTTATTTCTTAAAGCTCTTACTTGTTTCATTGCTGCTGACTGAATCTCTGAATGTAAATCCAGATGTGTCACAGTGTATCGTCTCTTTATCTTTACAAACAAATCAGAAAAGCAACAAATAATTATAAATGATACTAAATATAATTAAAGTGAAATATTCAACATTTAATGCATACAGTATGTAAACATAATTCTGGGTATAAATCTTAGTGATTATGTGGAATTAGCAGTTTACCCAAATAACACGGTTTACCTGCAAATTGCAGATGTGTTCCAGATGTGAACTTCACTACACTTCCTTCCATTTCTCCACAGAAATATTCTCCTTCATCGCTGTCTTCTGTTTTTTTAATTTTGAGATCAAATTTACTGTCATTTACAATAATACAGAAGCGAGTATCATTAAATCCATCAATAAATTTGTAGCCCAAATTGTCCGTGTATGGTTTTGCAATAAACTGAGGTAATTTTCCTGAAATCTGTCTGTACCAAACTACATCTCTCTTTGCGGCACTGCTAATGCTACACTTCATAGTTACATCTTCTCCTCGCTTTATTGTTATCACGTCAATCTCCTTGATGTCAGAAGTTTTCTCTGTAAAAAAGTTTAATATTTAATGTTAGTAAATGAGTTAAATATAAAATATTATTGTTTTACATTAAAGTTTCAGAAAGTTACTCACCAGCTGTGAAGAGAGAAAAAAGAGCACAAAGAGCGACAAAGAGTCTGATCATCGTTCCTGTTCACACCAAGTGATCTAATGAACTTGTGTGTTCAGTAGAAAACCAGGTCCAGACTCACACCTGATTGGATGTTTTGAAGCTGTGGACTGATTTGATTGGTCTATTAGCTGTAACATGTATTCTGATGGTCACATGGACCAGTTTTAGTCAGAAACACACACTTCCTGAGTTTGGAGCACTAAAACATACACAGGTCATTAAACTAGACTCTCTGACTACAGCATAGAAAGAATAATGTGTAAAAATGACAGAATTATTGTGTAATGACCATCAGACTGCTGTAGTCCCTGAAATAAAGGAAGTGTGTGCTGGTGAACGTGTTAGTTTAGTTTCTCAGTCTTTACACTGCATGATGGAGCTGTTTATGTTAAAACACAATGAAGGTGTGAAAGTCCTGCTGCAGCCACAAGCACGTTCAAATGTGTTACTGAGTGAAATATGTTAGTGTTTATATTAATGTTAACATAAAAATATAAAGATTCATTTTTGTAAAAATATTTTTGTATTAGCTGATTTTGTTGTATATGTCTTTGATGTCGTTTCATGTTGCATACATAAAGTTTGACAAGAAGTAATGCTTTTTTACAGGAAGACTGATGGGTGATGGGCAAGCTTGTGGTGCAGGTGTGAGTGAAAACTCTATCTTTGCTATTTTCTTTACACTGTATGGTGTGTGAATTGAGTGTGTGTGTGTGTGTGTGTGTGTGTGTGTGTGTGTGTGTGTGTGTGCATGAGACGCTGTAGTTGATGCCGACAAACCCTGCTAAAAAAACAGCATTGCTGGTCCAGCATAAGGTATGTTTTGCATGCTGGGACCAGCTTGGGATGGTGGTATGCTGGTCCAGCATTAGGTGCTGGTTGCTGGTGTGCTGGCCGACCAGTCTGGGATGTTGGTGTGCTGGCCAACCAGTTTGGGATGGTGGTATGCTGGTCCAGCATTAGGTGCTTGTTGCTGGTGTGCTGGCCGACCAGCCTGGGATGCTGGTGTGCCGGCCGAGCAGCCTGGGATGCTGGTGTGCTGGCCGAGCAGCCTGGGATGCTGGTGTGCTGGTCAACATAAGTTGTCTTTTGGATACTAGTATAATCCCAGCAAGACCACAACAAAACACATTCTGGATATTTCTATCATTTACATAGCTTTCTTTATATATATATATATATATATATATATATATATATATATATATATATATATATATATATATATATATATATATATAGTACAGACCAAAAGTTTGGGGACACCTTCTCATTCAAAGAGTTTTCTTTATTTTCATGACTATGAAAATTGTAGATTCACACTGAAGGCATCAAAACTATGAATTAACACGTGTGGAATTATATACGTACATAACAAAAAAGTATGAAAAAAAAATACCACAAACACACCTCCAGGCTGTGTAAGGGCTATTTGACCATGAAGGAGAGTGATGGGGTGCTGCGCCAGATGACCCGGCCTCCACAGTCACCGGACCTGAACCTGATCGAGATGGTTTGGGGTGAGCTGGACCGCAGAGTGAAGGCAAAAGGGCCAACAAGTGCTAAGCATCTTTGGGAACTCCTTCAAGACTGTCGGAAGACCATTTCAGGTGACGACCTCTTGAAGCTCATCAAGAGAATGCCAAGATAAAACAGCTACTGCATAAGTTACATACCTTTAAGCATTATTATTTGTGCCCCAAAGAAGTCTTGCTTCCATCATAACTACCCAATAAACCTGAGTTTGGTCAAACAAGTCATAGTTAAAGTCCTTAATTTCGCTAGTTGAAACAACTGCCGTGCAGCCGTCATCCAGGTACCTCACATATGCAAACACCAGCCCGTTTTGCTTGATAACACAATGCTGGCCACCCAGCTATACCAGCACTGACCAGCATTATACCAGCATGAACCAGTAAAAACCAGCCTGGACCAGCATGGAATTCATGCTGGTTTATGATGGATTTTTCAGCAGGGAAAGCCTTACTTTTTGGTGTCATGTCTTCTGGCCTGTTTACTAGCCTATCCTGAAAGCACTGCTTTATATTGTTTCTGACTATTTGCTTTAATGTTTGCCTTGACCTCCCTGAGAAGGGTAGGAAAGTCACCTCCTCCAACCTAGTGTTCGCTCCTGGTACGGTCAAGGCTATTCTGCATTCAATTGGGGGATATGTTCCCAAAGTGCCATGATTCAGTGAAGCAGGAGAGGCTGCACTGGTTGTGCCTCGTTTGGGCCCTCAGCACTTTTACCCATTATTCAAGCATGTGACATAAGTCACCTTCTCATTTTGTCTACTTTGGCGGCCACAATAAAAGTAGTGGAGGCTGTCGCCCAGGCAGATGAGGCATGCGTTGTTGCCTCTGGGTGTTAGGGCACACTCCATCAGGGCTATTGCCTCTTCCAGTGCTGTAGCCAGGTGTGTTCCCCTCCACAAAATTTGTGATGCAGCAGGCTGGACCTCTCTGCACACTTTTTGACAGGACCACACTCCTGAGTCTAAGGTCCTGCAGGACTAGTTGTTCTCAGCTTACAGTTCACTTGTGCCCTTTTACAACTTCCAGGACAGACATCTTTTGATGTATAGTGATGTTGGTATTGATGTTCACATAGACTCAGCCATGACACAGTGTCAAGTTGGAGCTACAATTACAAATATTCGGTCTGACATTCTTGATACATACAGGTTACTAAGCCTGCTTCCTCTTCCTTCGTTTCATGGCCGATTTTAATTTCTAATTGAGCTAAGTGGAAATCTCCACATACTGGAGCATTTATCACTGGAGAATTTGCTACAAGCACAAGAAGATGTCAATCCTGCCTATGTAAAATAAGTGCTTGACTATGGGAATTTACAGCAGGAGATAAAGTGCTGCTTTTGTTATACACATGGACCTCTAAATTATATGCTTAGTGGCAAGGGCTCTTCAGAGTCACAAAGCAGGTTGTGGATGTTGACAATGATGTCAGGCAAACTGATAAAGTTCTCCAAATTTGATGGATATGATATTTTTGTTTAATCAGAATTAGTTAATAATCGAAATGTGTGGTGGTCTAAGAAAATCAACATAAAATTTATATTAATTTACAGCTTTCATATGTGTATGTTTTAGGCCATCTAAATATATTATACATGGTAGTGAATAAATACAAATTATTCATTTTGGTTTGTTTTGAACAGAAACGTTTTAAGGGGTTCAGCACGTTTCACTTGAAGGTGCCCTTCCACACAAAACTGTTTTTACTTGTATTTTTTAATATGTGTTTATGTGTTTGTGTTGTGTCTGGAATGTGAAAATGAACTGCTACCTCCCCGGTCAGCTCTAGCCACTGAAAAGAAATAAGCAGAGAAATCAGGTCAGTTAGAAAAGCTGCTCAGTGTGACGTGGAATTGATCGAGGTCATTACTATTCATGAGCTCTCCCACTTGAGACCACTCCCACAGAATTCGTGTAGCTCAGTGAGCTCGGATCGTGTAGCTCAGATCTCTCGCAGAATGATATGAAAGACGTGAATTAAAAGCAGAAAATCTGTTGCCATTCACTGCAGTTATTATATAGCCTAATTATATAGATTTAACAGACCTCGGAAGGCCCATTCATGTGAATGAAGATTTATGCAGCAGGACTCTGAAAAAAATGCAGGTATCGCTCTTTTTGTCATCTACACACATTTGGCCACTAGCCAAATTAAAAGTGAAAATGTCAGAAGACAATTGCATCAAATACATTTTATTACATTTCAAAATGCTTGATGGTTTACTTGAATGGTTAAATTACCATCCAGATACATTCAATTCATGTTTATTTGTATAGCACTTTTTACAATAGACATTGTCTCAAAGCAGCTTTACAGAACATTAACATAGAACAGAAGGTAAACATAAGGAGAAATATAGAGAATTAATATAGTAAAAAAAAATTAAGATATGCATAGTTCACAGTGTGTATGTATGTATGTATGTATGTATGTATGTATGTATGTATGTATGTATGTATGTATGTATGTATGTATGTATGTATTTATCCCCAATGAGCAAGTCTGAGCAGTGGCAAGGAATAAACCTTGAGAGGAACCAGACTCAAAGGGGAACCCATCCTCATATGGGTGACACTGGGGGTGTGATTACAAATATACAAACAAGTGTTGAATTGGTGTAAAATGATACATCCATGGCTAAACGAGCTGTGTTACGTCTCGCTATGGGTCTAGAGGATTTGGACGTAACACGTGAAAATTTAGTTAATAAAAAAAAAAATGTTGGTTAAAGAAAACCTCCGTTCTATCAGTGAATCGTGGTGTGTGTTCAAGTAAACAGGCAGAGACAGAAGCGGAGTCTGGTTTTGCTTTTTAGTAAAGATGAATCATAATCAGTGAACCAAAATTAAGCTCAAAAGTGTGTATTTACAAACTATATACAAACACAAAAGATAATGATAACAAAGTGAGGGACAAGAGCGGTGCTAAAGAAAAGAACTCAATAAAACAAACACATCGACTAAATCTCAGGTACAAATACTTAGCTAACAAAAGAAAACAGGAAGGAAACATCTTCAGCATAGAACGCCACTAACTACGCTGCCTAATAACAGAAGTACAAATGATTGGCATTAGCTCGTAACCTAGTGTGTCTAAACAGTTTCACTCTGCGTGATGAAATGTGAGTCACGTGACAAACTAACCTGGTCCCAATCACTATGTATCGGAGAAGGACTGGAATAGGCAGCGTTAAACTGAGAGTCGAGTACTTAAATAAAGTTGGCTTCATATTCCCAGATTCGATTTTCCCGAGTCAATAGCTCCTGAGCTAAAGGGTGTTACTACACGAATAACACTTCGTTTTTATCTTAGTAATGTAGAGAGGCAGCTACAATGCAGCTACAACCTAATTTTCCTCAATATCAGCTTTCCTCCGCGTTGGACAAAATACATAATTCTCTATGTGCGAACACCGAAGAGACAGATTCCAAGGGACCGTCTGCAAAGTGCAAACCCCGTAAAGCGAATACAAAAAACAGTCAATAACTTTACTGTAATACACTGTACTGCCACCAAACTCATAACACACATCACTGATGTCCTAATTGATGTACTAAAACACGTATTTTGGGGAAATGTCTTTTTGTTGATTTTTTTATGATTTTTTATAATAATAAAAAAATCAATAAATTGACTATTATGGAAATTATATTCAATAACTTTACTGTAATACACTGTACTGTCATCAAACTCATAACACACATCACTGATGTCCTAATACATATACTAAAACACTTATTTTGGGGAAATGACTTTTTGTTTAATTTTTATGATGTTTCATAATATAAAAAAATCAATAGCTTTACTGTAATACAGTGTACTGTCATCAAACTCAGATCACACATCACTGATGTCCTAATTGATATAGTACAAGATGTATTTTGGGGAAATGTCTTTTTGTTTATTTTTATGATTTTTCATAATAAATACAAATCAATAAAATTATGAAAAATCATATAAAATCAACAAAAAGACATTTCCCCAAAATAAGTGTTTTAGTACATGTATCAGGACATCAGTGATGTGTGTTCTGAGTTTGGTGACAGTACAGTGTATTACAGTAAAGCTATTGAATATAATTTCCATAATAGTCAATTTATTGATTTCTAATTTTATGAAAAATCATAAAAAATAAAGAAAAAGAGATTTCTCCCAAATAAGTGTTTTAGTACATGTATTGGGACATCAGTGATGATGTGATGATAGTATTCGCTTTTCGGGTTTTGCACTTTGCAGACGGTCCCTTGGAATCTGTTTCTCAGTTGTCTGCACATAGAGTCTTGTGTATTTTGTCCACCGTGGAGGAAAGCCGATTTTGAGAAAAATTTGGTTTTAGCTGCCTCTCTCCATTACTAAGATAAAAAAGAGGTGTTATTTGTGTAGTAACACCCTTTAGTTCAGGAGCTATTGACTCGGGAAACTCGAATCTGGGAATATGGGGCCAACTTTACTTAAGTGAGTCGAGTCACAGCATATACATCGATAACTGTATGGAAGAGCTCACAAAGCGAAAACTTTAACACACAATAACTAAACACAGAATTAGAAATAAACAAAGGCAAAACAAGAACAGGCAAACGCCCCTCTCCCTAGGCTACTTATTGCGCTGGGTGAATGAATAGTCATACTCTCATATCCTAGCGGTTAGCCAATTGGAGCCAAGCAGCATAGCTCATTGAATTTTAATGAGAACTGGCGCAAATCGAGCTGAGTCTTCCTGCAGGCTTTCTATACCACACTAGAATGGCTTGAAACAAGGTAACCAAGGCATTTTTTCCACAAAATATGTTACAGAGTCCATGGTATACTTCAGACATTACCACAAAAGAAATGAAATACATGTGGCAGGACATCTTTAAAATATTTTCATTCTTCAACAATTTAAAATAATTTTCTTTTCTTTACTGATTATATTCAATAGAAATTTTTGTTCCCTGTAACATTTCTAATCATTTATGAAAATGTTGATTTGCTGTATTTAATGTTATATCGTTCCGCAAAGAACTGAGTGTAAAATATAAATGATGTTGACAATAAAAATGATGTTGACACTGAAGATCTCACTGAAGGCAAAATTTATTATTTAGTGAAGCAATGCCAAAATACATGAAACACTACAAAGCAAACCATGAAGAATATCAGCTCAGACATTTTTTACTGTTTTTAAACTAGTTTTCGTCCTGCCTAAATGTGAATAAAACACACACACACACACACACACACACACACACACACACACACACACACACACACACACACACACAAATACAGGTAAAGTTTTATATATATATATATATATATATATATATATATATATATATATATATATATATATATATATATATATATTTATACTGTATATAACAAACGCGTTGCTGCACAAGATGTTCAAACGGAATTGCAGAGCATGAATGAGCTAAAAGCACAAAAAAATAAATGTCATGTATTGGAAAATACAGTTAGAGCGACACAGACAACAGTTAAATGCCAATTATTAAAGTTTAAGATCTTGATTTTAAAATCTTGTAGCATATTGTAATTAACACTTGTGCTTTCTTATAAATTTTATATACAGGGAAAGTTACACACACACACACACACACACACACACACACACACACACATATATATATATATATATATATATATATATATATATATATATATATATAAACACACGTGTTGCTGCACAAGATGTTTAAACGGAATTGCAGAGCAAGAATGAGCTAAATAAGTGTCTTGTACTGGAAAATACAGTTAGAGCGACACAGACAAGCAAATCATCAATTTTAAGATCTTGATTTTAAAACCTTGTGGCAAACTGTAAGGATAATAACAGTAACACTGAGAACTCCGATTCTTGAAATGGAGAGCCAGAAGAACACACGCATGTTAGCAGTACAGCTCTCGCCTACAGAGAGAAACACAATTATTGTTAGGAATCGTTCAGTTTCGGATTCTGGTCAGAGCTAATATAAAAAAAAAGTTTTAATTTATTTAATTTTTTTTACTTTTGGTATTTATTTTTTTTCATTGCACATTGGTTTAGCCGTGTTGTTTCGGCAAATTGCTTTGGTACAAGGAATAAATCGTGACCTGCAAAAGAAAAGCATCAACTTCAGACTGTAATTAAATTTATTCCTTAAAGCTCTTACTTGTTTCACTGCTGTTGTCTGAATCTCTGAATGTAAATCCAGATGTGTCACAGTGTATCGTCTCTTTATCTTTACAAACAAATCAGAAAAGCAACAAATAATCATAAATGAAACTAAATATAATTAAAGTGAAATATTCAACATTTAATGCATATTATGTATGTACGCATAATTCTGGGTATAAATCTTAGTGATTATGTGGAATTAGCAGTTTACCCAAATAACACGGTTTACCTCCAAATTGCAGGCGTGTTCCAGATGTGAACTTCACTACACTTCCTTCCATTTCTCCACAGAAATATTCTCCTTCATCATCATCTCTCGTTTTTTTAATTTTGAGATCAAATTTATTGTCATTTACAATAATACTGAAACGATCATCATTAAAGCCATCAATAAATTTGTAGCCCAATTCTTTATTGTATGGTTTTGCAAAATACTGAGGTAATTGTCCTGAAATCTGTCTGTACCAAACTACAATATCTCTCTTTGTGTCACTGCTAATGCTACACTTCATAGTTACATCTTCTCCATGCTTTACTGTTATCACGTCAATCTTCTTGATGTCAGAAGTTTTCACTGTAAAAATGTTTAATATTTAATGTCAGTAAATGAAAAAAATATAAAATATTATTGTTTTACATTGTAGTTTCAGAAAGTTACTCACCAGCTGTGAAGAGAGAAAAAAGAGCACAAAGAGCGACAAAGAGTCTGATCATCGTTCCTGTTCACACCAAGTGATCTAATGAACTTGTGTGTTCAGTAGAAAACCAGGTCCAGACTCACACCTGATTGGATGATTTGAAGCTGTGGACTGATTTGATTGGTCTATTAGCTGTAACATGTATTCTGATGGTCACATGGGCCAGTTTTAGTCAGAAACACACACTTACACAGTATGGAGCACTAAAACATACACAGGTCATTAAACTAGACTCTCTGACTACAGCACAGAAAGAATAATGTGTAAAAATGACAGAATTAATGTGTAATGACCATCAGACTGCTGTAGTCACTGAAATAAAGGAAGTGTGTGTGGTGAACGTGTTAGTTTAGTTTCTCAGGCTTTACACTGCATGATGGAGGTGTTTATGTTAAAACACAATGAAGGTGTGAAAGTCCTGCTGCAGCCATGAGCACATTCAAATGTGTTACTGAGTGAAATATGTTAGTGTTTATATTAATGTGAACATCATAAAATAAAGAATCATTTTTGTAAAAATATTTTTGCCTTAGTTGATTTTGTTGTATATGTCTTTGATGTCGTTTCATGTTGCGTACATAAAGTTTGACAAGAAGTAATGCTTTCTTACAAGAAGACTGATGGGTGATGGGCAAGCTTGTGGTGCAGGTGTGAGTGAAAACTCTATCTTTGCTATTTTCTTTACACTGTATGGTGTGTGAATTGAGTGTGTGTGTGTGTGTGTGTGTGTGTGTGTGTGTGTGTGTGTGTGTGTGTGTGTGTGTGTGTGTGTGTGTGTGTGTGTGTTTGTGTGCATGGGACGCTGTAGCTGATGCTATTGGTGTCATGTCTTCTGGCCTGCTTACTAACCGATCCTGAAAGCACTGCTTTATATTGTTCCTGACTATTGTGTGCTCCATTGAGGACTGCGCTTTGGAGGTAGCCAAGTTAATTGCCATAAGAAGCATGAATGAATCGGGGAGAAGCCGTCCTATTTGTGGACAAGATTTGAAAAGCTGAAACTGGGAGTCTGTGTTGTAGTTCTCCTGTTACTTTATTTAAGTTTACTGCCTTTGTACCCCTTGAAAAAAATCATTCAGTCTAAGATGCCTCCGTTCAGAGATAATGGTGTATTTTGCAAACAGCTTTCTAGATTTGCTGAACCAGTGTCACCAGTAAAACTGATACTGATAATGTGAAGACCCTGAGTTTAGCCACATTGTCTCCTACAGAAGACATATTTAAATGCTTTACTGTGCAACAGTGATAAAGATATGAACATAACGTTTAAAGTAAATGCCAACGAAGAGGATTTTGTCATTTTTGAAACTTCTGGAAGCTTGAAGTGTTTTTGGGTGTTGGTCAGGAGTGAAATTTAAAACAGAACATTAAAGAGGACAGTGCACAAACAAGGAGGCAGGAAGAAATCATAAAGCAAGAAAATAACACAAGAGGTCATGAAGGAAGAAAATACATTGAGGCAAAAACAAATCACATGGAAACGGGAAAAGAAAACCCACAAGTGAATATTAATGAAACACAGAACAGAACACACAGCCAGCTAATAGTCAAAGTATTGTTGAGTGCAAAGGTACAGACAACACTCACATGATCACAGACAATGCAGGGTTTACTCTGGTCAGATCAAAGAGAAAATAAAATGCAGGATGCAGTGGCCCACCCACAGGAAAGAAGTGGCTAGTTGAAATAGGAAAAGAAAATTAAAGTGGAGATGTATTGAGCAATGGCCAAGAAACAATGGAGAAAAAGAAAGCGATGAGGAAGAAACAGGTGGCTGTAAAGCAAAATAAATTAAATGCTTTATTTAAAAAATGTGAAAGAAGACTCACACTTTGTAACACTGGCATGTACATCACCCTCCCTGAACCGCCAGAGGGAACAATCGCATGAATATTGAACCTTTTGACCCACCACAGTCACTTCTGTGTTCACAGACTTGATGCTCAGACTTCTGGGTGCACATGGTTTTTGAGTACCCCATAGGACATCTCTGTGCAGCTACTCCAGTGCTATCAAGACACTGGATGACAGACACTGCCACTGAATATGCTGTGAAATTCCACACCCTCAACTCAGAGAAGTTGGAACGAAGTAGGCTTTAAGGCTATCAATTTGTGAATGATTAAACCCGGCACTTCAAGCGGAACTTGCATGCCAGGATCAAGAAATTCCTCTCTCAGATTACGTCATGCTAGCCATCCGCTAAGGCACGCTAGCTACTGTATTTGTTTATTTTGAAATTTGATTCTGGCACTGTTTTAATGCCATTTTGATGTGCATGACATACCCTGGGGGAGGTTTTTATTTTATGAGAATTAAGTTTACAGAGTGTATAAAGTTAATAAAAGGAAGTACCTAAAGGATAAAGAGCATAAATAGAGACAGCCTGACTGAGCCTTTTTTCTTTGATAATTTTTATTTGGCTGTTCAACTGAAGAATTTTTGGTAATTGGCTGAGACACCAATCTATCCACAGATGTGTTGATATGGCTCTGACTTCTGACATATTTATTAGTGCCATAACCCGGTATCTATCAGGTTGGCATAAGGCTGTGACCTGAATCTCATCCCAGCATCCCAGGACTGCTCATCCCAGCAGACTGCAGAGGTCGGCCACATTAAAATAACATAAGCAGACACCTGTTACTCTCAAAGTCTGTGAATGGTTATACCTGTGGTCTGTGAAGAGGGTGGCCCCAAGGAGCTTGTAGCTGCTGGCTTCGAGTAGGGAATCCTGAACGGTGGAAAAGCAGCAGAAGAGTGCAATAGAAGTAGTACATTTGTTTGTGAAAGGAAGTTTCATGGATACCGCAATTTGTGAGTGGAAGTAGCATAACCAGATGTGATGATATCCTCTTGTGAAATGGATGTACGAGCAAGTGGTTTAAGGAAGATTCCTGCAGATACCAGAAGACCCAGGACTGCATGGGCAAGTGAAATATCTTTAAAATTATGTGTACCTAGATACCGCTGTTGAAAGATACTATAAAGGTCTGCATGGTAGGGATGGGGGCCCCCATGAGTAGCTTAAGGGTGTTATGTAATTGCAAAATACACTTTATCTGCTGTATATTTTGTTCTTTGGAGTGACTGGAGCAAGATTAAACATATTTAAGTGAGAAATGGGGAAGAGAGAAGGCAGATGGTGGATGAAATTGTTGTGGTAATAGAGGAGAACCTCCAAAAGGTAATGGGAGAGGTGAATGTAGAAATAGAAAAACATAGAATAAGAACATACTTGTTCAATGAGCGAACGTATCGTGATGAATACGGTGTAGAGAAGTGGCAGTCTGAAAGGAACTTACAAGCACTAAATAGGTTTAAAGGACTTGAGGCATTGTGTAGTGAGTTTCCAATTGAAAGTTGGAGTGAAAGAATAAGAGAGGTGTGTACACCAAAAATACTAAGTCCAGTATTACGATTCCTGTTGGAAGAGTTTGAAATGTGCCAGGTGGTGCTGCCACTATCATAAAAGAAAGAGGTGCAGGGACTAGTGGAATGGGACCAAGTAAAGTGTACCAAAATGATGATTTCAATCCCACAGCACTCCTTTTCCACAGTGTGAGCGACAACTGGAACAAAGAGACAGAGGCCCAGGTTCAGAGCAGAGTGGGTGTGAAAGTGAACACAGTAAGTTGGCACCATCCAGAAAGGATGGAACAGGAGATGAAGGACATCAATAAAGGGTTTGATGAAAGAGGAGAATGTGTGTAACGAAGAAGAATGGATGGACATATGAGATGAGTGGAGGCTAGCAGGAAGAGGTAGAATATCTGGGATGAGTCCTAGAGGGAGCCACTCGATAAGGCGGTAAGGCAGATGTTGATAATTCTTTTCATGGCTGGTGTTAGTAGACTATGGATATGTGATTTTCCTCTAAAAGTACAACCTCTTAGGGATATGATAAAGATGGCAGACCAAACAAAACCAAATGCACAGTTAAAATGGACAGCTGATGGACAAGTTGCATTTGATCCATTGAAAAATAACTTGGCCTCTGCCTCAGTGTTGGCTAGCCCTAATTACAGAAAGCCATTCCATTTAAATGTATCAGAGAGGAAGGGTTTTGCATCTGCAGTGTTAATACAGCAACATCATTTAATAGGTAAGCAACCAGTAGCTTATTTTAGCACATCACTAGAAAAAGTAGAAGAGGGAATGCCTCCTTGTTATCGTGCCATAGCAGTGGCGTCCTTCTCGTACAAAGAAGCATCGACTCTCACCATGGGTCATCTAGTAACATTATACACCTCACTTGCAAGGCATGCACTATTAACCAATCAAGCATTTGGAATGACAAATGCTCGGCACACAGTAAAAAAGGTGATATTGCCAGCCCCGGAGGTGACAATCAAAAGGTGCATTTCTATCAACCCTGCTAATAGCTCATTGTTGCCAATTGAAGTTGGCCAACACAATTGTGCTGAAGAATCAGAGAGCTGACAGATCTGTAATCACCCATGGTCCAGCAATCTCAGACTTACTATATGCTATAATGTTGCCCATTGAGTTAGCAATTGTCAAATGTAAGGCCCGCATATAAATGGTTCCATGGCCACCCATGGTAATGCAGAAGGTGGCAAAGAAAGCAGCAGTTGGTGAACAGTGTGTGAAGGTAATGATGCTTGCAGGTGAGCCAGAACCAGATCCAGGTGAAATGACAGTACAAAATGTCAGAGATGCCCAAAGCACAGCTAACTCTTAAGAGGTAGAAATGTGGCGGAAAAGAGGTGTGCGCTTAGATCCAGACTCAGATACATGATGAAATGGAGAAGGTCAGTGGGTAGCTCCCATATCCTTGCTCTTAATGTTGTTAAAAGAAGCACATGACATTGATCATTGCAGCAGAAGAGAAACTATTACCACAATAAGATGGGACTGGTGTTCCCTTTTGTAGCAAATATGGTACCATCAAACCTAACTGAACTGAAGATGTTTTGTAAGGAGGAATGGTCCAAAATACATCCAGAATCCAGACACTCATTACAGGCTATAGGAAGCATTTAGAGGTTGTTATTTCTGCTTAAGGAGGCTCTACTAAATATTGATGTGATTTTTCTGTTGGGGTGCCCAAATTTATGCACCTGTCTAATTTCGTTTTGATGCATATTGCACATTTTCTGTTAACCCAATAAACCTCATCTCACTACTGAAATATTACTGTGTCCTTCAGTTATTTGATAGATCAAAATGAAATTGCTGATCCTAAACAACCAAATATCCATCCATCCATCCATTTTCTACCGCTTATCCTGGGCCGGGTCACGGGGCAGCAGTCTAAGCAGGGGCACCCAGACTCCCTTCTCCCCAGACACTTCCTCCAGCTCTTCCGGGGGAATACCGAGGCGTTCCCAGGCCAGCCAAGAGACATAGTCCCTCCAGCGTGTCCTAGGTCTTCCCCGGGGCCTCCTCCCGGTTGGACATGCCTGGAACACCTCCCCAGGGAGGTGTCCAGGAGGCATCCGAAACAGATGCCCGAGCCACCTCAGCTGACTCCTCTCGATGTGGAGGAGCAGCATTTCTACTCTGAGCTCCACCCGAGTGACTGAGCTCCTCACCCTATCTCTAAGGGAGCGCCCAGCCACCCTGCGGAGGAAACTCATTTCGGCCGCCTGTATCCAGGATCTTGTCCTTTCAGTCATGACCCAAAGCTCATGACCATAGGTGAGGGTAGGAACATAGATTGACTGGTAAATAGAGAGCTTCACCTTACGGCTCAGCTCTCTCTTCACCACAACAGATCGGTATATCAACCACATCACTGCAGAAGATACACCGATCCGCCTGTCGATCTCCTGTTCCATCCTTCCCTCACTCGTGAACAGGACCCCAAGATACTTAAACTCCTCCACTTGAGGCAGGAACTCTCCACCGACCTGAAGGGGGCAAGCCACCCTTTTCTGGCTGAGAACCATGGCCTCGGACTTGGAGGTGCTTCACACTCAGCTGCAAACCGTCCCAGTGCATGCTGAAGGTCCTGATTTGAAGAAGCCAACAGGACAACATCATCTGCAAAAAAGCAGAGACGAAATCCTGTGGTCCCAAACCGGACTCCTTCCGGCCCCCGACTGCACCTAGAAAACCTGTCCATATAAATAATGAACAGGACCGGTGACAAAGGGCAGCCCTGTCGGAGTCCAACATGCACTGGGACATGCACAAGTCTGACTTACTGCCGGCAATGCGAACCAAACTCCTGCTCCGGTCATATAGGGACCAGACAGCCCTTAGCAGAGGTACTCAGGGCGAATCTGATCCACCCCCCGTTGCCTTCCCACCAAGGAGCTTCTCAACTACCTCAGTGACCTCAGCTTGGGGGATCGACAAGTCCACAACCGAGCCCTCTGCCCTCTGCTTCCTCACTGGAAGACATGTTGGTGGGGTTGAGGAGATCCTCAAAGTACTCCTTCCACCGTCCGAGAATGTCACCAGTCGAAGTCAGCAGATTCCCACTCCCACTGTAAACAGTGTGCGCAGGGCACTGCTTCCCCCTCCTGAGATGCCGGACGGTTTGCCAGAATTTCTTTGAGGCCAACCAATAGTCCTTCTCCATGGCCTCACCGAACTCCTCCCAGGCACGAGTTTTTGCCTCAGCAACCACCCGGGCTGAAGGACTCCTTCTTCAGCTTGACGGCATCCTTTACTTCCGGGGTCCACCACCGCGTTCGGGGATTGCCGCCACGACAGGCACGGGAGACCTTACAGCCACAGCTCCGTGCGGCTGCGTCGACAATGGAGGTGGAGAACATGGTCCACTCGGACTCAATGTCTCCAGCCTCCCTCGGGATCTGGTTGAAGCTCTGCCGGAGGTGAGAGTTGAAGATCTCTCTGACAGGAGATTCTGCCAAACGTTCCCAGCGGACCCTCACAGTACGTTTGGGTCTGCCAAGTCTGTCCAACTTCCTCCCCTGCCATCGAACCCAACTCACCACCAGGTGGTGATCAGTTGACAGCTCCACCCCTCTCTTTACCCGAGTGTCCAAGACATACGGCAGGAGGTCAGATGACACAACCACAAAGTCAATCATTGACTTCCGACCTAGGGTGTTGGTGCCATGTGTACTGATGGACACCCTTATGCTTGAACATGGTGTTCGTTATGGACAAACTGTGACTAGCACAGAAGTCCAATAACAGAACAACACTCAGGTTCAGGTTGGGGGGGCGTTCCTCCCAATCACGCCCCTCCAGGTGTCACTGACGCTGCCCACGTGAGCATTGAAGTCCTCCAGTAGAACGAAGCCAAGAAGGTAGGGTACTCCACACTGCCATATGGCCCATAAGCACAAATAACAGTGAGAGACCTCTCCCTGACCTGAAGGCGCAGGGAAACAACCCTCTCGTTCACCGGGGTAAACTCCAACACATGGCTGCTGAGCTGGGGGGCTATGAGCAAGCCCGCACCAGCCCGCAGCCTCTCACCGTGGGCAACTCCAGAGTAGTAGAGATTCCAGCCTCTCTCTCTCTCGAGGAGTTGGGTTCCAGAGCCCAAGCTGTGCGTGGAGGTGAGCCCAACTATATCTAGTCGGTATCTCTCAACCTCCCGCACCAGCTCAGGCTCCTTCCCCCCCAGCGAGGTGACATTCCATGTCCATAGAGTCAGATTCCATGTCCAGAGATTGGGTCGCCGAGGCTCCCGCCTTCGAAAGCCACCCAATCCACATTGCACCGCCCCTTACGGTTTCTCCTGCAGGTGGTGGGCCCACAGGAGATAGGCCCCACATCGCTCCTTCGGGCTGAGCCCGGCCGGGCCCCGTGGGGTAAGACCCGGCCACCAGGCGCTCGCATGCGAGCCCCAACCCCGGGCCTGGCTCCAGGGTGGGGCCCCAGTTGCGCCATACCGGGCGACGTCACAGACCTTGCTTTAATATTCTTCGTAAGAGGTTTTTGAACCGCTCTTTGTCTGGCCTGTCACCTAGGACCTGCTTGCCTTGGGAGACCCTACCAGGGGCAGAAAGCCCCAGACAACATAGCTCCTAGGATCATTCAGGCACGCAAACCCCTCCACCACAATAAGGTGGCGGTTCAAGGAGGGGAACACCCAAATATTTCTAAATGAAATCATGGAAATTGTCAGGGGTTCCTTAACTTTTGCATTCGACTGTATTTCTCTAGGGATAATGATGAACACTCATGACTGTCAGAACAAACTACAAGCAATGTCCAGGGAAAAATTGGAACAAAAATACCATACCAATCATACCAATTATTAGGAATTGGTTTAGACTGGTCACTTCCATGCATTGATACAATACACAAAGGCACAAAAACAATTAAGACACACAGAAAAACAGAGTTAAAGGAGCTTATGCAACACAAACAACAGGACAAAGTCAAATTTATCTTTAACATATTCATGATCATATGGCATAGCAGAGAATGAGCAAACATCCTGGTAAAATGAGGAACGAACAAATCTCCTGCTACTTAGTGAAGATTAACAACTAATCGACTCCTTTCAGTTACTTTTCATATGATTTAGATGATAGAAACACTGCAGTTTAAGAATATGATATTTAACTGTGTAACGGTCCACGTGTAATTTACACCAAACCGTACATTAATACCTGGGGCACCACTCTCTATGTAAAGTACCCTACCAGGAAGCAGACAGACACACCACCAATATCAGCAAATCAAAGTGCATTATGCAAAATTTACTATTTACAAATACATACAAAAAATACCCAAAACCCAATAAGTGAATTATGTGTGTGTGTGAAGTGTCCTTTAAGTCCTCAGTGAGTAAAATGTCCTTATTTGGAACAGTCTCACCGGATGTAGTGACGTGATAGGAAGTCCGGTTTATGGATGGGTGTGATAGCGTCCTCACAGGTGAATAATCCAATGCAGGTAAAGAATATTCCACAGTGAGTCTCCAGATGCGAAAAAACACCACTGCCACACCAAACGCCTGCGAGCCGCTTCTTTAAAAAGCGAAACTCTG
The DNA here is from genome assembly GCF_022655615.1 of Tachysurus fulvidraco. NCBI lineage: Eukaryota > Metazoa > Chordata > Actinopteri > Siluriformes > Bagridae > Tachysurus > Tachysurus fulvidraco. The sequence goes on from NC_062533.1 coordinate 19,211,871, forward strand.
CTAACCACTGGTCCCAGTTTTGATGGTATAGTCTGACGACGTATGATGCTATCGTGTTTTTTAATGTCCGATTTATCCTCTCTGTCAGATCTGTCTGTGGGTGGTAACTGGTGGTGAGTTTCTGGATGCTTGCCCATGCCTTACAGTGTTCTGAGAGGATACTGGAGGTGAATTGTGGGCCTCTATCTGAGACAAGATGTTTGGGAACCCCCCAACGGGTAAATATTTCTTCCCTGAGTATTTTAGCTATTTTTTGTGCTTTACTGTCTCTGAGGGGAAACATCTCTACATTTTTAGTGAAATAATCCACTATTACCAGGAGGTATGTGTTCTGTTTTTTGCTTATTGGGAAGGGCCCCATTAAATCCATCCCCAGCATGTGGCCTGGTTTCTCAACCTGGGTGCTTTGCAGAAAGCTGCTTGGTTTTGAGTTTTTTTGGCAGAGATCACAGCCCTTGATGTACCTCCAGACATCTTTGTGGACAGACGGCCACCAAGCTATGTCCAACAGCCTCAGCAGAGTTTTCAGCCTACCCAGGTGTCCTCCTAGAGGGTTTTCGTGAAAGTAATGCAGAAAGCCGGTTACTAGAGATTGAGGGACCACTAACTGGAACTAACTGGAACTTCTCTCCATAGTTCCTCAAAGGAATCCGGCAACATAGCACCCTGTGGCAGACCTCAAAGGTAACTTGCTGATCCTGGACCCTGTCTCAGCCATGAGCAGATGGGTGATGTTACTGACTCTGCCTTGTGCTTTAGCTATTTCATCCAGGGTGTGAGGGATGCCAGAGGTATACTTAGAAGGTATTATGAGAAAACAGGGTGTCTCCTTAACCTTTTCAGGTAGGTATACTCTGGACAAAGCGTCTGGTCACAGATTAAGACAGCCCTTCCTATGGTGTACTGGAAGCAGAACTGTTCAAGGCAGAGCGTCCAGTGGGTCAGACGTGAGGATGTTTTGGGGCAGTTGAAGGCCCAAGTCAGAGCTGCGTGATCTGTAAAAATGTCAAACTGCCTTCCTTCCAGGTAATGTCTCCACTTTTCCACAGCCCAGACCACTGCTAAACACTCCTTTTCTGAGGTGGAATAAGGGATGAATTTAAGATACAAGCCTGCCAAACCCAGAAAACGTTGCAGTGCATTGAGATCAGCAGGAGGTGGATATTGTGTGACGGCCTGCGTTTTCTCTGGTTCGACCTCCACTCCTCTCTCAGTGACAATATGGCCCAGAAACTTCTGCTGCCTTTTGAAGAAGTGACATTTCTTCATGTTTAACGTGAGGTTAGCCTGACTCAGTGTTTGTAATACAGCATTTAGATGTTGGGTATGGTGTTCTAATGATGGTGAGTATATTATGATATCATCAATATATACAAAGCAGATCTTCCCTCTCAGATCAGCCAGGACCATTTCTGTGAGCCTGTGGAATGTGGCAGCAGCGTTCTTGATACCAAAGGGCATGGAGCGGAATTGGTACAGCCCGATGGTGCTGATAACGCCAAGGTCATGGGTTCGGGCCCCGTACGGGCCACCACTATGTAACGGTCCACGTGTAATTTACACCAAACCGTACGCTAATACCTGGGGCACCACTCCCTAAGAAAATACCCTACCAGGAAGCAGACAGACATACCACCAATCTAACCAAATCAAATTGTATTATACAAGATTACTATTTACACATGTATACAAAAATACATGTATGTGTGCGTGAAGTGTCCTTTAAGTCCTCAGTGAGTGAAATGTCCGGTTTATGGATGGGTGTACTAGTGTCCTCACAGGTGAATAATCCAATATCCGTGAAGAATATTCCACAGAGAGTCTCCAGACACTAAAAAAAAATTGATAATCCAGACAAAAAAAGACCAACACTCCTTACAAAGGTGCACCTATCGCCATTAACTCTCCACACCGAACGCCGGTGAGCCGCTTCCTTATATGGAAAAAAAAGGGGAAGTAAAGCAATCTCGCGTGACATCATCGGAGTGGTCTCGCAAGAGCGAGGAATGGGGGCAACAAAAAAGAAACGGAACATAGTACCAGTGAACACAATTAGGTAATGCTTACACTAAACAACAGTTATGTGACTGTGCTGATCACCAGAGATGATGATACTCGACTCCTTTCAGTTACTTTTTACATGATTCAGATGATAGAAACACTGCATTTTAAGAATATGATTAACTGAGTTAGCAGATGATCACCACATGGTGGCAGATACAGTAGTAAGAAGAGGCCTTTATTTGCCACATACACTATAACACTCAGCTACTTTGCACTGTTCATGCTATATTAATTACAAGGGGGGAATCATTTCTATTGTTGTTTGCATCATTTGTATTCAACATATTTATGTTTTACGGGCCCCGTGCCGTACACGGCACGGAAGTAGAAGTGACCACTAGGGGATGACCCAGAAACAAGCTTCAATTCAACTTTAAAGCATCAAATCCTCCAAAAACACGAAAAAACCTATTTACCTAGTAAAGTTTATACTCTCAATAATTTTTTAAGCCCACACACAAAGCACAATATGATTCACAGCCTTCATACAATTACAAAAAAATTTCGGACAAAACTGACCTAGGTGGCGCTAGACCGGTTTTTCCCTTATCTTTAGACACGTCTCTTTCTTCACTGGGGTAATATATTCCAACACAAATAATCCACAAAAGTCCACACAGGTCCAAGGAATTGAAATCTGTAAGTCTTTTAATCCAAAACGCTCTGGTCGCGCCGCAAATATTCAGTTAGTGTTCTGAAAACTGGAAACAGAAGTGCGCCATCATCTCGTTTTGCCACTCTAACTCCTAATTGGGATATTCAAAAATTCAAAGTCTACGTCATATTTATAGCCCAGGTCCTAACGAATCAAATAAGCCCTCATTTGAGCCAATCGGTGCTTGTATGGCAGAGATAGACGGCTGAGAAGCCAATGGTGGCATGACCTAATTTTTGGGAACCCGCCTTTGACTGACAATTACTCCTTCCAATAGCAATGAAATGGGCTGGGACCTATACAGCCGTTTAGCCAATAAGCAGACGATTCCAACGGTATATGACATGCCTTACATTCTTTGCCTGTGTCTGCGTGAACTGGATGCGCAGAAGAATTCTTGCGTAATCCCTGACCTTTTGTCCCTCTCACAGCTCAGGGTGTCAAGTTACAGGCCTGTTTTCACACCAGAGTGATAGACAAGTGATGACATGTGGCTATGACTCTCAGTTGTTGGTTTGTCCCTAACATGTTCCAGAAAAATAAGATTAATCAGTTTATCAGAAAAACAACCCAGGCGGACAGGAAAATCTGCATTCAAACCCCTGTAACTTTGTGCCAGTAAGGCCTAGAATCAATCTGAAACTAGAGAATCTCTTCTTTCAAATGAGACCAGGCTCACCCCTGTGTGTCAAAGTATGTGGGAGCTGTACCACTTTTTGTTGGACAATGGATATAGGCGGAGGTCCATAAGAGGTTAACATACCCACATCCCATAATTTGTCAAGCCACACATATATATACATACATACATACAACTTTTTTTAAGCTTCCAAGAGCTATATATACCCAACAGGCATTAAGTCCATTACAAGTGAGATCAAAGGATAGTCCAGTAAACAGAAAACAGTCTTATCTGTAGATGACAACAAGGCATTGGAGGAGGTCCATAAGAGGTTAAGGGGTTCAACACTTTTTCATGCTGCAACAATTTGAATGATTTTCTTTGGACTTGACATCTTCTTGCAATCATGTTAAGTAAATGAAAAAGAAAAAATGATGATGACTCTGAAGATCTTATTAAAGTCTAATTTTATTGCATTGTACATGAAGCACTTCAGGTTCAGCAGAATCAAAGCAAATCCTGAACAATATCAGTTCAGACATTAGTTTTTAATCCAGTTTTCTAGATCAGTGTAAATGAACATTCTCACACACACACACACACACACACACACACACACACACACACACACACACACACACACACACACACACACACACCACTGTGAAAAGACAATTATATCAAGTTTAAGATCTTGACTTTAAAACCTTGTACCATATTGTAATTATAATAACTGTAACAATGAGAACTCCGATTCTTGAAATGGAGAGCCAGAAGAACACACGCATTTTAGCAGTACAGCTCTCACCTACAGGGAGAAACACAATTATTCTTAGGAATCGTTCAGTTCTGGATTCTGATTGGTTAAAAGTTTATGTTAAGTTTATTTTTTTGTGTGCAGTTGTGTGTGTTTTATGGTACACTGACTTGTGTTGTTTTGGTAAATTGCTGTGGAACAAACAATAAATCATAAATCTGCAAAAAAAATAAATTCAGACATTAAATAAATGTAGTTTTTAAAGATCTTACTTGTTTCATTGCAGATGGCTGAAACTCCGTGTGTAGTTCCAGATGTATTACGGTGTGTCGTCTCTTTATCTTTACAGATTAATAAGAAAAACAGCGAATAACATGGAATGATACAAAATATGCATAAAGTGAAACAGTAAATATTTGTTACATTCAAAATGAAAGGAAGCCAAATTCTTACTTGTTTTGATGTATTTTTACAAAATACATCAGAAAAGGAGAAAATAAACAGATATAATACTAAATAGAAATAAAGTTAAATATTCAACATTTAATACATATGTAGACATAATTCTGGTTAAAGTGTTGATCTGGAATTAGCAGGTTATCAAAGTAAAACTGTTTACCTTTAAATTGCAGACGTGTTCCAGATGTGAACATCACTAGAATTCCTTGCATTTCTCCACAGAAATATTCTCCATCATCATCTTCTCTTGTTTTTTTAATATTGAGATCAAATGTATTGTCATTTACACTAACACTGAAACGAGCATCATTAAATCCTTCAACAAATTTGTAGCCCAATTCGCTCTTGTATGGTTTTGCAATAAACTGAGGTAATTTTCCTGAAATCTGTCTGTACCAAACTACATCATCTTTCTTTATGATACCGCTAGTGTTACACTCCATAGTTACATCTTCTTCAAGCTTTACTGTTATCACGTCAATCTCCTTGATGTCAGAAGTTTTCACTGTAAAAATGTTTAATATTTAATGTCAGTAAATGAGTTAAATATAAAATATTATAGTTTTACATTAAAGTTTCAGAAAGTTACTCACCAGCTGTGAAGAGAGAAAAAAGAGCACAAAGAGCGACAAAGAGTCTGATCATCGTTCCTGTTCACACCAAGTGATCTAATGAACTTGTGTGTTCAGTACAAAACCAGGTCCAGACTCACACCTGATTGGATGATTTGAAGCTGTGGACTGATTTGATTGGTCTATTAGCTGTAACATGTATTCTGATGGTCACATGGACCAGTTTTAGTCAGAAACACACACTTCCTCAGTTTGGAGCACTAAAACATACACAGGTCATTAAACTAGACTCTCTAACTACAGCACAGAAAGAATAATGTGTATAAATGACAGAATTATTGTGTAATGACCATCAGACTGCTGTAGTCCCTGAAATAAAGGAAGTGTGTGCTGGTGAACGTGTTAGTTTTGTTTCTCAAGCTTTACACTGCATGATGGAGCTGTTTATGTTAAAACACAACGAAGGTGTGAAAGTCCTGCTGCAGCCACGAGCACGTTCAAATGTGTTACTGAGTGAAATATGTTAGTGTTTATATTAATGTTAACATAAAAATATAAAGATTCAGTATAAATGTATTTTTGTATTCTCAGTCCATTCACTCACTTTACACTTGTGAGCTAATTACACTGGTTCAGTCCTATGAGTTACGAGACGTCTTCTGTATTCACTTGGACTTGTGTCAGGTTTATTAGTATTTGTACTTGGACTTCTCTTGGTCTTGGGCATTGCTTTTACTAAAGATGGTGTGGGTCTTGACCAAGAAATAATACAGTTTGTGATGTTTTTTCATGTTGCATTCACAATGTTTGAGAAGAAGTAATGATTTCTTCCAGGTTTTTCCCCAATGAATGAATGAAGCCAACTATTTGACAGAACCAGTATAATGAATTCATCTTACAGTTCCTCATTAGGGATAAATATTAATTATGTAGAAGCCAACATTCTGATTTCCGTTATAAGCTTATTATTATTATTATTATTATTATTATTATTATTATTATTATTATTATTAGACAAAAATTTATTTAAAAAATGCAGCCTAGCTCTTTCGAGCCACATGCACCAAATTCGGATATGTCGTAGACCCTGGTCTGAAGTTTGTTGCTTTTTTTCTTCTAAGCGATCGGAATTCCGGCATTCCCGGGAAGGAAGCTCAAAGTAGCCTTTTTCCCATAGGCTTCAATTATAAATTTTTGAGGTTTATAACTCGGCAAGTTTTCGAGCGATTTACACTGAACTCGGACAGGTTCTTTAGGACCTTACTCCGGACGAAGTTTTTATTTCGGAGTTCCGACAGAATTTTTGGTTTTCCCATAGTCGACGATCGAACATCCCATAGACTTGAATATGGAATTCCGAAAAGTCCTCTAAGCTCTCTCACACACACAATACATCCAACATTAAGAATTGCATGTACTGTTCTATGCAGTATAATAAGTAGAATCCCATAATGACTGCAGTATTGACATGAAATGTCCAAACCCACTTTTTGCCAAAAGTATTGGCACCCCACCGGGTATTCTGGTGATGTCACTCGACACCACGTGATGTCACATGTAGCCCCACCCCCAAAACAAGCAAAATTAAAAATTTGCACAACATGGACATGTGACATCAAAACACTCAGCACAATGAGGGGAACTGCCCCACGGGTATTCGGATCACGTCACATGCTTATGTCCGCTCACCTCCAAAAGTATTGGCACCCTAGCGGTCCAGTAGCTTTCACAATCTTTCTGTCCACTCGCCTCCAAAATGCACCGGCCTTTGCGAATACTTGCACCGTCAAAGCCAACATCAAAGTTTGTCACGACGAACTTTACAAATCTAATTTAATTTTAAACTTTGTCATTTCTATTCTTCAGTTTTATTATTCTGTAAAGCTGCTTTGTAACAATGTTTATTTTTAACCTGTTATCGCACACGAACGATCGGACGAAATTGTATACAAAACAAAAAGTGATACAGCTCCCACATACTTTAACACACAGGGGTGAGCCTGGTCTCATTGGAAAGAAGTGATTCTCTAGTTTCAGATACAAGTGTCAGATTGATTCTAGGCCTTACTGACACAAAGTTACAGAGGCTAGAATGGAAAATTTTGATTTTCGCCTGAGGTTTTTAATTTATCTTATTTCTCTGGAACATGTTAGGTAACATTTAACACCTGAGGGTCATAGCCACATGTCTTGGCTTTCACCAAAAAAAAATCAAGTCAAAAGACCCAAAAATGGCTTCAATAAAACTATTTTTCTACGGACATGTCCATCCGGTCATGTGTTTCTTGTTTACTTGTTTACTGTATAACTTTGAATTAAAAGACTGCATGCTCAGTTTAAATGGCCAAAAACCAGCACAGCCTCTCTCTCTACTATTCTGCTGTGTAAAGAGGCCTGTAACCTGACACCCTGAGCTGTGAGAGTGTGAAAAGTTCAAGGATTGCGCAATAAACCCATCGCGCACGATTTTCGCGCAGAAGCCAGCATTAGAGAGGCGGGTCGTGGCATACCGTTGGAATCGTCTTCTTATTGGCTAAAGAGCTGTATAGGTCCCGGCCAATTTCATTGCTATTGGAAGGAGTAATTGTCAGTCAAAGGCGGGTTCCCAAAAATGATGTCTGACCTCATTGGCTTCTCAGCCGTCTATCTCTGCAATACAAGCACCGATTGGCTTAAGTGAGGGCTTGTTTGATTCGTTGCGCCCTGGGCTATAAATATGACGTAAATTTAGAATTTTTGAATACCCCAATGAGAAGTTAGAGCCGAAACAAAGATGGTGGCGCACCACTGTTTCCAATTTTTCGGAATATTTGCGGCGCGACCAAAGCGTTTTGGATTAAAAGGCTTACAGATTTCAGTTCCTTGGACCTGTGTGGATTTTTGTGGAATATTTGTTTTGGAATATATTACCCCAGTGAAGAAAGGGATGCGTCTAAAGGTAAGGAAAAACTGGTCTAGCGCCACCTAGGTCAGTTTTCTCCCAAAAATTTTTTCTAAGAGTATGACGGCTATGAATCATATTATGCTTTGTGCGTGGGCTTAAAAAAATATTGAGAGTATAAACTTTACTAGAAACATAAGTTTTTTTCGTGTTTTTAGAGGATTTAATGCTTAAAAATTACAATGAAATTATGCAGCTTCAGCCCCTAGCGGTAGTGTTCCACAGGTGGAACGGTGTTCAATAGAAATGAATTGAACTGAACAAACACCTGAGTGTCCTGTGTGGAGAGAAATAGACATATCCTTCTAATGTTGTAAAGGAAAAATGGTCATGAGCGTGTCACATTATCAATGTGAGATACAGATTGAGGATTAAGAATAATATTAGTATTAAATATTTGTTGGGAGGTAATATAGCAAGGTTTTAAGTTAAATGCTAGTTTAAGAACTTCAGGAAGTGGTGTGGTGTGAATGTTGTGGTTTGGACTGCCAGTGAGTCATTTGGTCAGACATAGAGGGGGTTTTTACACCTGGTCACTTCATGTGTTTTCTGTGATGCGATAGCTATCCGATCATAAAAAGACCAGGTCTAAATGCCCTCTGAAACTTTTATGTGAGAATAATTGTATGAAATACTTCATCTTTTCTGATAATGTTGCATACTTTCTGTACAAAGCACAATGTTCTTTTCTCATACACACTCACATACACACATACTCTCTCTCTCTTGCTCGTGCTCTCTCTCTCTCTCTCTCTCTCTCTCTCTCATACACAGACACAACAGATACCTTGACTTTAGCATAATCTCCTTTCCCTAGCACATCTGCTCTGCTTTGTATGAAAGAAGTTATAAAAAACATGATACTGCTCTGGGAGGTTTCCTGCTTCATGATAACGGTCAAGGTATCTTCTGCAGATACTAGCATTAAGCTCCCCATACACACATTATGTCCTTCCTCTTTTTGTACTACTGTATATATTCATGTTTAACATAATAAAGTTGGGACTTCTCTTTGAAAGACTGACTGGCGTGTTTCATTGAGACTTCCCCGAGTACTCGCCGGAGAACCAGAAACCGAGCAGAGGGAGAGGGGCTCAGAAACCCTGTCCAAGCGGCAGATGAGAGGGAAATAATTCCTTACAGTTTTGAATCCTGCCTAGGCAGCAGACGATAGAGATATAATTCCTTACAGTTCTCAAGACGGATATAAATCAGATTGTTCAAACTTCAGGAGGTGGTCTGGGACGCATTTCAGATGAAACTGGACAGGTGTAAATGAATGTGGTTGTTCAAGCCACATACTGTACGTCAGCGCTATACTCCTCCTAAACGTAAATACGTCACTCGCAAGTGACTCGCAAGTCAGATAACAAATCAGATAGCTATCGGATCAGACAAAAAAAAGGAGTGTCCAGGTGTAAAAAGGCCCCTAGAAGAAGTTCATTCTAACCCCTTATTGAGAAAACCAGTGTTTGAATTGTTTGCCGCTTCGCATTTGTTTGCTTGGCTGAGTATTTTAATTCAAATTTTGGTTATCTTGACTTTACACTTTAACTCCTTACTTTTTAGAAAGGGTGATTACATCGGCATTAGCATTTTAAAAGTAGAATAATCGATCGAAATACTTTTTGATATCTTTATTCATCTGTTTTCCCAGTGACCGCTTCTAGCTGGTTAGCATCACTAGCCTGTTAGCCCGGTTACCGCTTGTACACCTTAGACTTTAACTCCTTACTTTTTACAAAGGGCTAACACAAACGTAGAATAATCACTTGAAATACTTTTTGATATCGCTAACATCTTATTTGTTTGTTTTCTCAGTGTCTGCTTCTAGCCGGCTAGCATCACTAGCCTGTTAGCTCGGTTACCACTAGTACACCTTTTCACACCAATTGTCTCTGTTGTACTTGCACTATAACATCATGTCGGTTGTGTTTCTGCCTTTTAGTGCAGGTGAGGACATGTTCGAGCTGCACTCGGTGGGACTGGAGCTGGAGGCCATGGAGAAGCAGATTCTACAGCTGAAACAGGCCGAGCTGCGGGAGCGGAAGCCACGCTGGAAGCTCCCCTTTCAGTCACTCACCTGTCTCAGGTAAATTCCCGGTGTGAAATTATTACTCTCTCCACCTCTACTCCATGTGTTTCTCTGTCCAGGCCCAGCACAACCAGGAAGCTGCCTGCCCAGGCGCTGTTCACTCCAGCGCCAGAGTACTGCAGATCCTGGGTACAGCAGCGGTAGGCGGTAGATGCGAGACGGGGTCGATGAACTCTCTCCCTCCACTGCCCCCGGTCTTCAAGATCCCCACCCGAAACCTGTTCGCCCCCCCGACACTTTGATCATCAGAGACTCCATTGTCTGCCACGTCCATGCTACTGTGGCTAAAGGTAAGACTCGCACTCACTGCTTACCTGGTGCTCGTGTTCTTGATGTCGCTGCACGGGTACCTGGGATCGTGAACAGGAACACCGGAGCTGTGGTTCTTCATGCCGGCACAAACGACACCAGTCTGAGGCAGTCGGAGAGCCTGAAGAGGGACTTCAACACCCTGGTGGAGACAGTTTGCAGCACAGCGCCCATGGCGAGGATCATCGTGTCTGTACCACTTCCAACATCCCAGCAAGGAATTGAAAGGTTCAGTAGACTTTTCGCTTTAAATGAATGGCTTCAGTCATGATGTCAGGCTCAGAATCTACTCTTTATTGATAACTGGAATGTTTTCTGGGAGCGTCCTAGGCTGTTCTGTGCTGACAGCCTGCACCCCAGCAGAGTTGGAGCGGAAATCCTCTCGGACCACATATACAGGGTGCTGCACACCTTCTGACTGGTAAACTACGATTTAAATCTAAATTTCAATAGCCATCCTTCACAGTGACACAAATGCACACATAGCTCATATGCCTTGTAAATGTAAAAAATTCTGTAAATGTAAATTAAATGTAAATGTAAAAATTGTAAATGAAATCATCTCAGAAAATAGCCTTACTGCACTCTGCCTTACTGAAACTTGGATTAAACCAAATTGGATTAAATCGATCTAAATGAGGCATGAGCCTCGTCAGACTGGTCGTGGAGGTGGTGTTGCCATAATCCTTAGTGATTTCCTTACTGTTACCCAGAGAACACAGTATATATTTAGTTCTTTTGAAGTGCTTGTTCTTAATGTTACACTCTCGCACAGCACACAAAAAAATCTCTGATGTCTCTTACTCTAGCGACCGTGTACAGACACCCAGGGCCCTAGACCGATTTTCTTAGAGAATTCACAGATTTTCTTTCAAACCTATTGGTTAACTTTGATAAAGCATTAATTGTAGGAGATTTTAACATTCATGTTGACGATACAAACAATGCTTTAGGACTCACATTTATGGACTTACAAAACTCATTTGTGCTTAAACAAAACATACTGGAGCAAGTCATCATCTTAATCATACACTAGATTTATTAATATCACACAGAATAGATGTCACTGAAATAGATATCCTACCTCAAAGTGATGACATCAAAGACCATTAAATCATACTGTACACTCTATCTGTAGAACAGACTAACTGTGTCTCACCACGTTATTGACTAGGCAGAACTGTTATTCCAACCACTAAAGACACATTCACAAATAACCTGCCTGCCCTTTCTGGACTTTTTACTGTACCCTTAAACACAAGTGATCTAATGTGATGTAAAGTGATGTAATGACTATAAGCACATTAGACACTGTTATAAAAGGTTGTGTCTGTTCAACTGAGCTCCTTCTTACAGGAGAACAATATCGTTGAAGAGTTTCAATCATGTTTCAGGCCCCATCATAGCAAAGAAACTGCACTTGTGAAAGTTACAAATGACTTGTTCTTAGCTTCGGACAAAGACTGTATGTCACTATTAGTTCTACTTGACCTTAGTGCTGCATTCGACACTATAGATCACAACATACTCCTAGATCACAAAATTATACAGGTATTCATGGACAGGCTTTAAGTTGGTTTAAATCCTACCTGTCTGATCGATACCATTTTGTAGGACCTCTGTTTTTCTCGATATACATGCTTCCATTAGGGAACGTTATTAGAAGACAACAAGGGATTAATTTCTGTCTGTATCTGATGCTGAGAAACTAGTTCATGCATTCATGACCTCTAGACTGGACTATTGCAATGCAGGACAACCACCTAGTAATGCATTACAATAGTCCATTTTATCATCTCTACACTGGCTATCTGTTAAGCTTAAAATTAATTACAAACTGCTACTACTTATGTACAAGGCTCTTGATGTTTTGACTCCTATGTATCTAACTAGAAAATAATTCCACCGTGCTGTAATGTATATGTGGCAATAATAAAGACTTCTATGCCCCCCATTCAACTAGTCTTCTAACACGTTACAATTCTTCACTGTCCCCGTGATCACAAAACTCAGGACTTCTGGTAGTTCCCAGAATAAGTCCACTAAAAGTGGTAGAGCATTTTCTTATTTAGCTCCTAAACTTTGGAATAGTCTTCCTGATAGTGTTCGGGGCTCAGACACACTTTCCCAGTTTAAATGTAGATTAACATCTCATCTGTTTAGTCAGGTGTACATATAATACATCTCATAATATTGTGCACTGTTACATCAGACTTGCTCATTTTTATGAACAGCAGATATGTTAATCCCTCTACACTGCTTTTCTCTTTCTACCCATCCTGAGGCATCAAGACATTGTACCAGCGCTGATCGTATTCCGTGCAATGAAGATTTTGGACCTAGATTGAGATAAGGCTGCCTTTGTGAGAATCCTGAGGCATCTAGAGATCTACCAGCTCTAGTTGGACTCTGTGATATTATAGAGGAGCTGTGAACTACATGTGATCTTTTACACCAATACAACATTTGTTTAACTGTATAATTATTAGGGATGAGCGAGTACAGCATTGTCTGTATCTGTATCTGTTAACCATATGAATTATCTGTATCTGTATCTGTACTCTGAGTGGCTGGGGCCTAACTCGGTTAAGCAGGGCTTGTCTTGAAATGGGTTGGGCTTTAACCGGTTATTTTACATTTACATTTACAGCATTTGGCAGACGCCCTTATCCAGAGCGACGTACATAAGTGCTTAAATCTCTAACATTGAATACATTAATGCTGGTTCACTAGGTTACATACTTAAGATACCATGAGTTTAAAACATTTGTTCAAAGTTACAATGAAAAAGTGTCAAAGGTTTTTTTTTTTTAAATGCAAAAGATAAGGAAAGAAGTGCTAGTTGAAGTGTTTCCTGAATAAGTAGGTCTTCAACCGCCGCTTGAAAATAGCCAGTGACTCAGCTGTCCGGACCTCTAGGGGAAGTTCATTCCACCACCTTGGTGCCAGAACAGAGAAGAGTCTTGTAGTATACTTGCCTCTTACTCTGAGAGATGGTGGAACCAGTCGAGCAGTGCTGGTAGATCGGAGGTTGCGGGGTGCAGTGCGAGGAATGATTAGGGCTTTGAGGTAAGAGGGAGCTGGTCCATTTTTGGCTTTGTAGGCCAGCATCAGTGTTTTGAATCGGATGCCTGCAGCTACCGGAAGCCAGTGGAGGGATCGCAGCAGCGGGGTGGTATGCGAGAACTCTGGCAGGTTGAAAACAAGCCGGGCAGCTGCATTTTGGATCATTTGCAGAGGACGGATTGCGTTCATAGGAAGACCTGCCAGCAGTGCATTGCAGTAATCCAGTCTAGAAATGACAAGAGACTGAAGTACCTGAGCAGTCTGTGTGGACAAAAATGGCCGAATGCATCTAATGTTGTAGAGAAGAAACCGACATGAGCGAGTCACATTAGCAACATGAGAGGAAAAGGACAGTTGATTGTCCATGGTTACCCCAATGTTGCTAGCTGTGGCTGAAGGGGAGATCAGATCGTTGTGCAAGGATATAGCAAGATCATGACCTGGGGATGAATCACCTGGGATGAACAGCAGTTCAGTTTTGCTAGGATTGAGCTTTAACTGATGAGCAGTCATCCATGATGAAATTTCTGCCAGACATGCTGAGATCCGGTCAGATGCTGTGGCATCTGAGGGTGGGAAAGAGAAGATAAGTTGTGTATCATCAGCATAGCAGTGGTAGAGAACCTATGTGATGAAATAACTTCCCCAAGAGAGTGAGTATACAGGGAGAAAAGAAGAGGACCAAGTACTGAGCCCTGTGGGACGCCAGTGGAGAGTCTGCGTGGAGCAGATATCACTCCCCTCCATGTTACCTGATATGAGCGTCCTTCCAGGTAGGAGGCAAACCATTCCCAAGCTGATCCGCAAATCCCAAGACTCTTGAGGGTGGATAAAAGAGTCTGCTGAAACTTCAAGGAGGATAAGGACGGATGACAGTTTGGCTGATCTAGCAGTATGTAGCTTCTCAGAGACATCCAAAAGGGCTGTCTCTGTGGAGTGAGCTGCTTTAAAGCCAGACTGTTTGGGATCTTGGAGGTTGTTCTGTGAGAGATAGACAGACAGTCGATTATAGACAATGCGTTCAAGATTTTTTTAAATAAATGAGAGAAGTGATACCGGTCTGTAGTTACTGATGTCTGATGGATCCAGAGCAGGTTTCTTTAGGATGGGAATAACCCTTGCTCTCTTGAAAGTAGTTGGTACCTAACCTGATGCTATGGATCTATTGACGATAGTGGAAATGAAGGGCAAGAGGTCTTGTGAGATGGTCTGGAGCATAGTGGTAGGGAGTGGATCCAATGGGCAGGTGGTAGGATTGCAGGACTGGATGAGTTGTAAAATCTCTTCTGCTGCCACAGTTGAGAAATCTGACAACGAAGGTGTAGGGGAATGCATACTCTGAGATGTAAGTGCGGTCTGGGCTGAAGTGAAGGTCCGGCAGTTTTCCTCAATCTTCTCCTGGTAGAAAGAAGCAAAGTCTTCTGCAGTCAGGGAGGATGAAGAAGGTGGAGCCGGGGGGTTGAGCAGAGAAGAGATGATGTTGTGGAATTTCCGAGGGTCATGTGAGGAAGCTTCAAGCTTTTGCTTGTAGAAGGAAGTCTTGGCAGAAGTCACATCTGAGGAGAACTTGACAAGAAGAAAAATCAAGATCTGCATCAAGTTGTGATTTCTTCAACTTTTTCTCTGATGATCTTAGCTCTCTTCGATTGTTGCGCAGCACATCTGAAAGCCAAGGAGCAGAACAAGAAGTTTTCTTGGGTTTAGTGAACATAGTGCAGAGGAAGTCCATAGTTGAGGAAAGAGATGAGAGGAAAGTATCTGTGGCTGAGTCCAAGGGTAGTGAGGAAAAAGACTCAGTATCAGGAAGGGAAGAAAGAGTGCCAGAAGCTACAGATGAAGGGGAGACAGAGTGAAGGTTGCGGCGAGTAAGAGCGAGGGGGTGAGAGGTAGTTCTAGGGAAGATAGGTAGAGTGATGGTGAAGGATACCAGGTGATGATCAGAGACATGGAGTGGGATAGCAGTCACGTCTGTAGCTGGAGAAGGACGGGTGAAAACCAGGTCCAGGACATTGCCTCCTTTGTGTGTGGGGATGTAACTGTTGAGTGTGAGGGAGAAAGAGCCGAGAAGAGACAGGAGGGAAGAAGAATGTAGCTTGTCAGAGGGGAGTTTGAAGTCACCAAGCACTGTCGGGGAGTGAGAGAAAGCATAGGTAGAGGATAAAGCAGCTGGTGTAGCAGTGTTCTGTGGGGATATCCAGGTCTCTGTTAGAGCAAGAAAATCAAAAGAGTGATGGGAAGTTAAAGCAGAGATAAAATCAGCTTTCTTTACCACAGACTGACAATTCCAGAGCCAACCTACCACCAGTGTTTGAGACTTACACAACAGAGGAGGGTAGATGAGGTTACTGGGATTTTGACCTCTGTTTTGTGGATGAGAGCGTCTGCGAGAGTAGGCCTTGAGTACAGAGATGGGTTTAATGCACATATTTGTAGTCAAACAAGAGTGAGAATTAAGGTTATGGTAGAAAATATCAAGCAGTACTAGACACTAATGTTAGAGAGAGAGAGAGAGAGAGAGAGAGAGAGAGAGAGAGATACTAACAAACGCTAGCGTCTGTACCGGAGAACCTTCAATTTAAATAGTTAAGCCCTGCTCCCAATTCACACCTTAAGGGAGACTGAAACTACTCCTGATTAATCAGCTGAGAGAACAACAAAGACCAACACTATAAAAATCAACAGTGGTATAGAATATAACACAATTCAAATCACACTAATCTAGAACAAAGTGAGTTAGCAGATAGTATACAGAAGACAGGAACCTACTTTACCAGAAGACAATATAATCAAATGTAGAGAGTTAAAGCACACTGAAGAGTAGGCTGGTTCACCTTCAATTTAAATAGGTAAGCCCTGCCCCCAATTCACACCTTAAGGGAGACTGAAACTACTCCTGATTAATCAGCTGAGAGAACAACAAAGACCAACACTATTAAAATTAAAAATTTTATTAAAAATTTACTATTAAAAATTTTGAGCATGCAATTGATATGGGTTGATCAGAAATTGTTATATTTATTACTGATTAGAAAAATATTTACAGGACAGCATCAGGATTGAGCTTCAGATCAATGGTTTTGATCACGATAGCAAACGAACTATATTACAGAACAAGTTTTGCAACAATGAAAACAAAACAATGCAATTATGAAGTAAAATGTAATGAACAACATAACTTTCTTTTTTAACTTTTAATTTTTTTATGATCAGTTTTTATTTATTTTTTTGGTTCTTTTTTATTTTTTTATTTCAACACCAGGTTTGTGTGTGTGTGTGTGTGTGTGTGTAGCTTAATAATTAATTTGTAATATTTATAACACTAGCTTACTACCTTTATGTTTTTATGAAATACAGCAAAAACGTGTCAGACACTCAGTGTCTGGTTACTGGTTAGAGACAGCTGAAGGTTTAAAAAAGAAAAAAAATCTACACCAGGTTACGTATGTAACCCGGTTCCTGAGAAGGGAACGAGACGCTGCGTCAGTGCTGACGCTATGGGAATGCTTCTTTGAGGAAGTTGTGTCTGAAGCTCTGTGTGCACACACGCCATTTAATGGCTCGGAAAGGACACGTGACAGAGTAATTACTCGCCAGTAAGTCCATATAAGGGCATCTACGTCACGCTGCTCCAGCTCTCTTTGTCTGAAGGAAGCGCGAACGGATGCCCGGGGCGTGGCCAGCAACGCAGCATCTCGTTCCCTTCTCAGGGAATCGGGTTACATACATAACCTGGTGTAGTTCCCTTTTGAGGGAACTTCACGCTGCGTCAGTGCTGACGCCATGGGAATGCCAATACCCACACGGCCACGCACCGGTCGATGACTGTGCCAGAGGCTGTGAGAGCACGAGCAGACTGGGAACAGCACATCAAAGGCCCCGCAGTACCTGGGACCCTGGAGTGGCGTCCAAGTCCAGGTCATAGAATCTGATAAAGGTGTGCGGAGAGGACCATCCTGCCGTAGCACAAATATCTTCAATGGGGACACCCCTGGCCAAGGCACTGGATGAGGCAATACCCGTAGTGGAGTGGGCCCTGATGCCAAGAGGTGAGGCCTGAGCAATGGCCTCCACCACCCAGTGCCGCAGGCACTGTTTGGAAACCGGATTACCCCTATTCCGGCCCCCAAAACAGACAAAAAGGGCAGAGGAGTTACGCCACGAGCTATAGCGGTGGACGTCAGTCCTCAGGGCCCTTACCAGGCAAAGCAAGTGCAGCCTCTCTTGTTCCGCCGACTCATGGGGCGGGGGACAGTAGGCCTGCAGGATGATTGGACATCTCGCTATCCTGGGCACCTTAGGGACATATCCTGGCCTGTGGTGCAGGATAGTCTTGGACATGCCGGGGGCAAATTCTAGGCAGGCAGGGGCGATCGATAAAGCCTGCAAATCCCCGACTCTCCTGAGAGAGGCCAAGGCAAGAAGCAGAGTCGACTTCAGGGTCAGAAACTTCTCAGAGGCTGACTCCAAGGGCTCAAAGGAGGCTTCTAGCAGCCCCTCCAGGACCACAGAGAGGTCCCAGGAAGGAAGGCTTAGCCTAGAGGAAAGCCTCAGCCGCGTGACACCACGCAGAAAGCGAGAGACCAAAGGGTGCCTACCCAAGGAGGCCCCAAGGACAGGTTCAAGGTTCGCGGCAACTGCGGCCACGTACACATTTAGAGTAGACGGGGACAGGCCCAGAGAAAAGCAAGACTGCAGGAACTCCAGCACTGTACCAACCGGGCACTGAACTGGATCCTGAGAGTGCTCATCACACCAGAGTCGAAAAAGCCTCCACTTCAGAGCATACAGTTTCCTAGTGGAGGGAGCCCTAGCATACAGCAGAGTCTCTGTCACCTCAGTTGAGAGGCCTGTGTCTAGGAGCTGGTCCCCCTCAGGGGCCAGACCCAAAGCTTCCACATCTCGGGGTGGGGGTGAAGAATTGCCCCCTGCACCTGAGAGAGGAGATCCCTCCTGACGGGAACCTCCCATGGAGTGCTGTTCAGGAGGGAGACTAGGTCCGGGAACCAAACTCGAGAGGGCCAACAGGGGGCAACTAGGAGAAGGTTGACCCGGTCATGGCGCACTCTGGCTACAACTTGCGGGAGCAGAGCTACCGGGGGAAAGGCGTACAGATGGAGCCTCGGCCACGTCCATACCAGGGCATCCAGGTCCAACGGGGCAGGGGGAGAGAGGGAGAACCACAGCGGACAGTGGGTCGACTCCTCGGAGGCAAACAAATCCACTTCCGCCCTGCTGAAAATCTGCCAGATTCGCTCCACCACGTGGGGGTGAAGACTCCACTCCCCGGGCCTCAGCACCTGCCTCGACAGGAAGTCTGCCTCCCGATTTACACACCCTGGGATAAAAACCGCTCTTAGCGAAAGAAACCTGTTCTCTGCCCAGAGCAGAATCTGCCACGCCAACCTGAACAGGGGGCGTGAATGCAGACCACCCTGATGATTGATATAGGATACCACCGCGGTGCTGTCTGTTCGCACTAGGACATGACAGCCCTTGAGGTGCGGGAGAAAGTGTTTCAACGCTAGAAACACAGCCCTCATCTCCAAGCAATTCATGTGCCATGAGAGACAGGGGCCCTCCCATAGACCCTGGGCCGGGCAGCCATCTAAGGCTGAGCCCCAGCCCGAGAGTGAGGCGTCCGTCGAAAAAGTCCTGCGATGGTGACATGCCCCTAGAATGGGACCCAAGGCCAAGAACCGGGGTCTTTTCCACATAAGGAGGGTACGAAGCCTACAGCACGTAACCCGTATAACCCTGAGGGGATGCCTGAGAGGATGAAAGCCCGCCCCCTTGAGCCAGAGCTGGAATGGCCTCATGTGAAGCAGACCCAAAGGAATAACGTTGGCTGCTGCTGACATGAGGCCGAGCACCCTCTGTGCCTCGGCAACAGAGAGGCTGCGGCCTAGCGGAATAGCTTTCACCGCTGACAAGATGGAGGTCAACTGAGTGGGAGACAGATGTGCCTACATCGTGGTGGAGTCCCAAACCACCCCCAGAAAGGTTGTTCTCTGAGAAGGAGAAAGCACACACTTTCCTGGGTTCAGCCTGAGTCCTAAGGACCTCCTGTGGGCAAACACAGCATCTCGATGCCTGGCTGCCATAGCCTCCGACTGGGCCAGAATGAGCCAGTCATCCAGGTACTTCAGTACACGGATGCCCTGGAGACACAATAGTGCCAGGGCAGCATCCATGCACTCCGTGAACGTGCGTGGTGAAAGGGCTAGGCCAAAAGGAAGGACACGATACTGGTACGTTTCGCCCCCGAAAGCGAACCTGAGGAACTTCCTGTGCTCCGGCGGAATGCTTATGTAGAAATAAGCATCCTTGAGGTCGATCGTGACAAATCAGTCCTCGGATCTGATCTGGGACACGATCATCTTGAGCGTGAGCATCTTGAACTTGTAAGTCTTCAGAGTACAGTTCAGAGCCCGCAGGTCCAGAATCAGACGCAGCCCCCCGTCCTTCTTGGGAACTACAAAATATCGGCTGTAAAAGCCGGAGTCCCGCTCTGGGAGGGGAACATGCTCTATGGCCCCTTTCTCCAGAAGTGAGAGGAGTTCCTCACTAGCTCTGAGTTCCTCACTGCCCTGAGTGAGCTAGAAGGGGGTGGGCGGCTAGATGATGGCCCAGGCTGCTCCCCGCGGCGAGGGAGAAATGCCCTGAACGCCGCTGACTGGCGTTTCACCTCCTGGTGCCTGTCGACGACAGTACTAACTGCATCGCCGAACAAACCCTGAGGTGAAACTGGGGCATCCTGGAGAAAGAACTTATCCTTCTCCCTTATGCCCAGTGAGTTAAGCCACAAGTGCCTCTCTGTGGCAACCAGCACAGCCATAGTACGGCCTATAGTGGCACGGAGCACGAGATCAGTGGCACGGCGGAGCTCGGACACCGCCTGAGGTCCCAGCCCTTCACCGCCATCCAGCTCTGCTAGCAGATCAGCCTGGTAGGCCTGCAAGACCGCCATGGTGTGCAGCACCGCACCTGCTTGACCCGCTGCCTCATAGGCCTTACCCACAATGGCCGAAGTGGTCCTACATGGCTTGGATGGAAGGGCAGGGTTTCTCCATGCATGCGATGCAGGGGATAGATAACTGGCCAGCGTCTCTTCAACCCTCGGCACACAAAGAGAATGCGCGTTGCCCCCCGTGATAAAGCGGAGGCACGGATGCACGCATCTCTTAAAGTGCTTAGACTGCAACATTGTGCCTAGTCTTTCCCTATTTTTTTTCTTTCCCTGCACTTGACAGACAGACAAACGACACACATACACAGAGCGCTTCCTGAAGACAAAGAAAGCTGGAGCAGCGTGACGTAGATGCCCTTATATGGACTTACTGGCGAGTAATTACTCCGTCACTTGTCCTTTCGAGCCATTAAATGGCGTGTGTGCACACAGAGCTTCAGACACAACTTCCTCAAAGAAGCATTCCCATAGCGTCAGCACTGACGCAGCGTCGAGTTCCCTCGAAAGGGAACTCCGACAGGCAGAGACGCAATGCGAGTCGCATTATACCAATCAAGCACCACGTCTGAACAAACCCACGTTTACCAGAACTCTACTGGTTAGTAAGTACGTATTATTAACGTTACAACCCGAAGTAAAAAGCTGAAGAAACCCTAAATGTTAACGGAAAAGACCCGCGAACACGAGTGACTGAGGGAGAGACAGAGAGCTGTTGTGTGTGTGACTGTGAGTGAGCAGCGCGAGACACAACAACACAATACATGTGTATGTGTGTAGGGGAGGGGCGCTGTGACTAGCCTATCACAGAATGCTGACACAATCAGATACCCAATGATGGTTTTCATTCAATCTGAGCACAGATATTGACTTGTATTACTCGTATAATACTCATACTCGGCAGAAGTGCTTTATCCGTAGCGGATACTCGTTTCAGCCGAGTATCTGGCTAATCTCTAATAATTATAATCACACCCTTCAGTGTCACCCATATGAGTCTGGTTCCACATTGTGAACTAAATACATATAATATATATATATATATATATATATATATATATATATATATATATATATATATATATATATATATCTTGAATTTTGTGCTCTATTAATCTTTATTATTCTTTATATTAACCTTTTGTTCTATGTTTATTTTCTGTAAAGCTGCTTTGAGACAATGTCTATTGTAAAAAACACCATACAAATAAACGAATTGAATTGAAAAACAGAGAAGAGTCTTTATGCAGGTCTTCTTTGTACTATGAAAGATGGTGGAATCATTTAAGCAGACGTCTCATACAGAAAACATCACCACATCAACAAATGCATTTGTTTTTAAACTGTTTATGAGGAACATTTGCTGTACAAGTGTCCCTGTGAATGAACTGTTTCTATAGAAACCTTCAAACTAATGAAACCTGTTGACTCTAAATATCTCTATGTTAGTGCCCCAGAGTGTGATGTGGAGGTTTAACACATTTAGAGCAGTGTTACTGTCTGCAGCATCTTACACATTCAGTGAGCTTCAGTTCAGAAAGTTTACACCTCTAACACACTTCCTCTCATTGGCTCAAGGCCACACTAATATATCATCCATTAATACCATGTCATCTTAACATAATGTGTTATTTAAACAATTAAAGAACATAATCTTTAAAGAAAGAATGGTTTAAACTCATGATGGGAACAATACATGATATTATAAGGCAAGATTCATTGCATTCAAAGTTCAGTATTCAGTACAGTGGGTAGTTTTGCTGTGTCTCAGTTGAAACATGGGAAACAGCATCTGATTAATTTTATAGTCTATTATCAATTATTATCAATGGAAATATCTAATTATTAAAACTTTGTACCATGTGCTAATGTATATAGCTGACATTATGAAAACAGGTGGTATAAAGATACGTATATAGGTGATATATATCAGCAGCAGAGTGAAAATTAATCACAGGAATGCTCACTGCTTGAATGGTATAAATGTATTACAGTTAAGAACAGAAGATAAGTTAGCTACAAGCAGTGACTAGCTTAAATTCACTTTTATTCACATAGCAGCAGCTCAATTAAAATTAACAAGCTTTCTACGTAAAGAGATTCATGTTTTTCATCAAGGAGTGATTTACAAATGGACTTATCACAGTATGTGAAAAGCTCATACTGCAATTCAAAACCAAAAACACCAACACCATCTTGAACCAATCCCTTTCCAACATATTACAGTGACAAACCTGAAATTGTGGTTTCATGTCACATATTTAAAGAAAACAGCACCTAATTTTGAAGCTATATAAATAGCAAGTTATTTGCAAATAAAAAATCTGATTTTCATGTTTCACCCGTTTCACTGTTTCATATTGTCACATTGTCAATAGATGAGTTTACAGCCCCCTAGTGGAGTAAAACTTTTTCCCCTCTCATTCATTAGTTAGATTCTGTATTTTAGCATTGGTTCAAACCTGACTGATTGCACATCAATAGCATTTAGAGAGAAAAAAACAAAACAAAGACTAGCATCACAAATGTTGAAAAAAATTCAATAGGAGAAAAGAGACAGACTTTTTTAAATGTTATTTTGATTCATATTTTTAAAGATACAGAGTGTTCCTGGGGAAAACATTTAGAGTTTCTGGATTTAACTTAAGCTTAACTTAACTTAAGATTTAAGTAAATAACATTTGTTTTCAGATCCCTTACTTGTATCAGGTCAAATACTGTTTTTTGAGATACATGCACTCTCATCGTCCTCAGCACTGCTGTTCTGACAGGATACTCCACTATCACATGGATGCATCCCAGACCACTGAACACATTACAGCCTAAAAACAGACCACAACCTGGACTCCAATTCCCACAACACACCTGGGGCCTGTTTCAGAAAGGAGGTTAAGTGAAAACTCTGAGTATGTTAACCCTGAAATGAGGGAAACTTTGGGTTTTCCGTTTCAGAAAGGGAGGTACAGTATGTTAAACCCAGGAAAGCAGGTTAAGTTAAGCCCGTTTCTGAAAGAGAGGTAACGTACTCTGTGAATCTAACCTGGTCGGGAGTAGGTTTTCCTCGAGTTTCTTTCGGTCTCCTCCCCTTTTTTAAAGAGGAAGCGATGTTTAAACACCTCATTCATTGCACACATTTCAGTTAAACAGAGAGCATCAAAGGGAATGAAATGTACTTTTATGGACGATCCTGTTGATGAAGAGTCTATATAAATTCGTAGGAAGTTACATTTACATCAGGAGAGGATTTTGAGGCCCAGAGTGGATTTTTTGTCATATCCCTATGCACTGTTATTTGAGCGGTACCGTTTTTCTTTAGTCAATAAGATACATGTACATCCATAATCTCATCCATCCTTAAATCAGAAACATCAGCCATTGCGGCTGTTCTCTTTCATCTGAGCAGATGCTTTGTGTTGCCTTACGTTTCTTTGCAAATGGTAGTTTTCTGTATAACATTGGGGATGCAGAATATATTAATAAGGCTACTGGTTGCAGAGCGGTCAGGAAAATGTGCCTCACTCTTAAGCGCTTTCTGACCATTTTTGTGTTGTTTACTCTAAAATAGTTCTTAATTACTAACTACAAATTACATATTCAACAAGTCTAATTATATTAATGTAATAATTACTATCTCTAGAAAGTATTGGTCTACTTACTAATTTGCTCTATTTACTTATTAATTACTTTCTAAATCCCAAATCAACCTCAACCACTTGAACAATAAGGAGAGACAAGAAACAGCATTTCTAATGCTTTCAAATAAAAAATATGCAATTGCATGTGTAATATATATATATAGGCCGGTTTCCTCCGTGCGGGCGATGTAGGTGAGAGATAGCCCGTAAGCGTCTCCTCAATCCCAGGCATCGCCCCATACCATGGCTTTCAAGCCCTATAATGGCTGATTAGTCCGACATGGCAGGAGAAAAAAATACGTGCTGAAAATGGAATTCTTCAAGACCTCGACACCTTGGCATGGAGGTCTGGGAAATACGGCAGCCTGGTAGCCTGCGGCCTGAAGTCAGAAAGCGGTAGTCTAGCTTATAACGGACGACACTTACTTCCTCTTCAGGCCAATCTAATTTTAGCTTAGACATAGCGCGTGTCACCGCCTCGAGGAGCTCTTCGAACGCAGATGATTGTGTCGGCTATTCAGAGGGGGGAAGCCCCTCCCTGCCCACCTTGAGCTCCTCAGAGCCCGACGCGGAAAGCCGCATGCTCACTTCCGGGTTGGGAGAAATCGCAGTGCAAGCTCCCGAAACCGAAATCGAGCGAACAGTGTTAGGGGAGAGGGAAAGAGAAAGCGAAAAACCTGTCTCTTGCTCCATATTCACTAATTCAACCCGTGAAAATACAGCCAGGTGAGCGCAGAGGGAATCCCTCACAATGCACGCAGCCGGCTGTTCAGAGGGGGGGAAGCCCTTCCCGGCCCACATCGAGCTCCTCAGAGCCTAACGTGGAAGCAACATGCTCTCTTCCGGGTTGGGAGAAATCGCAGCGCGAGCTTCCGAAACCGAAATCGAGCGAACGGGTTAGGGGAGAGGGAAAGAGAAAGGGAAAAGCCTGTGTCTTACTTGCTAACTCAGCCTGCGAACCCCGTGATTGAAGCCGCCACGCCACCTCGGCGGACTCGGGACCCGTACAACAAGGCACAGCCGAAGCTGAGAATTACAGCCAGGTGGGATCAGAGAGTACGCAGCACATTGCACGCAGCCGGCTCCCTTGAGAGCCAACTGGGCATGCACCTCTACCAAACAAACAACGCAAAGAGAGTGCATGTCGTCCCCTGTGATAAAGCGGGGGCACGGATGCACGCATCTCTTAAAATGCTTAATTTGCGACACATTATTGTTTCCTTGCCTAGCTTTCTCTATATTTTTTCTCCCCCTGTACTAGACAGACAGGACAAACAATTGACACACATACACAGAGCGCTTCCTGAAGACAAAGAAGCTGGAGTAGTGTGACATAAATGCCCTTATATGGACTTGCTGGCACGTAATCAGTCCATCACGTGTCCTTCCAGAGCCATTAAAATAGCGTGTGTGCACACAGAGCTTCAGACACTTCCTCACAGAAGCATTCCCATAGCGTCAGTACTGACGCAGTGTTGAGTGCCCTCGAAAGGGAACTCATTTCAGCTGTTCTGTAACTGAAAACTCAGAGTTTCCCATCTCAAGGTTAGTCAACTCAGAGTTCAAGTTTAAACTCAGAGTTGGTTGAACCTCCTTTCTGAAACAGGCCCCTGTGCTTTGTAGCGTCTGGTACAGGTCATTTTAGATTTCATGTCCCAGGCACCCTAAATTTCAACATCTACTCCTCAATTAACCGATGACCACTCAGTTTTACTGAGTGGAGCCCACAAAAAGACCAGATAACCCCATGCGGCTTCTCCGATTGAACTCATAGGGCCCTAAACCAGAACACACACACACACACACACACACACACACACACACACACAACACAATGAGACATTCCTTTTACTAATAAAACCCGAAGATAAGGTACTCTAAGGTTCTCATTCTTATAACCCTTTTTGTAATGTGTCCGTCTTTTAAGGCTTGCCTGACTTAAAATGATTTGCTCCTTAATTTCTTGACAAGGGTGTTGTAAGGAGCCCATCTGTGTTTTCATGTTTGTCTGTCTGCTACCTTGCCCTGTTAATTGTTTGCTCCGCCCACTCATTGCTTACCATGGACACTAATTACATTCTATCTCTTCCCCAGGTGTTTTGTCTTTGTCTCTGCTTTGTGATTAGCTCCTGTTTACTACATTTACTCTGTCTGTTCACTTCCGTGGTGTTAGTCGTTGTTGGTGTTTGGTTTATGTTTCACTGTTCCTGTTCAGTGTCCTGATCTGTTTTGCCTGCCTATCCGTTTGTTTCTTGTTTTGGTTCAGTAAAAGTTCTATCTGCAATTGGATCCTTTCTTGCCCTTTGTCTCACCATGTCACATCGCGACAGAACGACCAACCCCATGGATCCAGCAGAAATCCTGTGTTGTCTATGTCAGGAGGACTCCCCGGTCGAGGAATATACGGAGGTTTTCGTGGACCTGTGCAATCAGGTCAAATTTGACGAGAAGGCTCTCAAAGACATTTTCAAGACTTAAGGACATCCTACGATACTTGATGCCGTCTACCCGAGAGATGAAATCATTCTCGGAGTTTGTCAACTTGGCATTGCTCCTGGGCGGGTCCGCGCTAAGCTTGAGCAGTGTAGAGACGGAAGCCGGCCGTAAATATTTTTGGGGGGGGGGGGGGGGGCAGCAAGCATCGGGGTCCGTGGGCCACAGAGTGGAATCAGCCACGGACGCCCGAATGCCCCACATTGCCTCCATCCAGGCCAGTCCCGTGCACACCCGTGATTGAGCCAGTTCTCATGGCTACCGTACCTAACCGGCTGGTCTCCAAACTGGCGGATACCCCGATGAGGTTGGCTCGGGCGGCCGGCATCCCTAAGCCGCCAGCTGGACCAGCCGGGTCGCCGGAACCAGCCGGGTAGCCGGAACCGAATGGGGGGAAGGAACCAGCCGAACCGACCGGGTCAACGGAACCTGCCGAACCGACCGGGTCACCCGAACCAACCTAGTCGACAGAACCTGCGGAAACAACCGGGTCGCCGGAACCAGCCAGATTGACGGAACCTTCCGAACAGACCGGGTCGACGGAACTGACTGGGTCGACGGAACCTGCCGAACCGACCGGGTCGACGGAACCAGCCAAACCGACCGGGTCGATGGAACCAGCCAAACCAGCATAACCAGCCTAACCCCTAACCCTAACCCTAACCCTCCAGCACCTCCCTGGCCTCCTGCTCCTACCGTCATTACCCTTCATGTTTAGTATCCAAATGACCACAAAATAATCAGTTACTCGTTTTTTTAACCAACAGTGTATTTTATTTGAACACGAAAAGCGCCATACCGTCTTAATACACCCTGGATCAAACTTTAAAGTCATCTAAAAGTTTGATAGCTAAACCACGCCCACAGACACCTGAAACAAAGGGAGTTTTTCCCTCCAAAAATCCTGACCGAAGTATTGGTCATCTCCCCAAAGATGGGTGGAGTTCGCGACCTTTAAATTGTCACAAACACCAATAATCCGTGGTCAGACTTTCGGAAAAGCTTCAAGACGACTCCAGCTTCCTTTAAAGAAGTTCCAGCAAGCTTCACTTCCAAGAACGACAACTATTCTGATTCTTCAGGAGAACTTGTAAGAACGTCTGACCCCACCCTAACTGACTTCAGAGATTTCTCTGTTGCATCCGGACTCTTGTGCAGTAAGCCAATGCAAGTAACCGTTTCCTTTACCAACCAATTTAGATGCGTAATTTTAAGTAGGAATCTTTCATTGAATCTTAAGGTGAATTTAAGTTTCTGTGACGATTTCCCAGTTAGGGTGTGATTTAATTTTTGAGTCTAAGCTTGCCATTCCTTTCCTTCCTTTCTCTAATTTCTTCTTTCCAGTCTCTTCCTCCCTTTCACCAATTTTAATTTCCTTTGTTTTATTTTATTTTCATCTTCGTTTTCCCTATTTCTTTTGTTTGTTTGTGTAGTTAGTTTTATGTTGTGTTTGTCTCATTCATTAAATGCCATATTTTTGTGCCAAATAAGTGATTGTCTCTGAGTATCGCTCACAAATTAAGGTACCTGCAACATCTGGTCTGAACTACATGCTCTATTAAGTTAATTTAATTTAAATTACGGTATAAATTAAAAGGGAAGCGAATCTTTCTTGGCCGGGAAGATACCGCCTTCATAGAATTAATAAAGGTTACACGGACTGTTCGCCGGACGAACAGACCAAATAAGTGTAACGTTAATTTCATTACCGTTAATTTCAACTTAGGTTAAAATATTTAGAGTCACTATAACGAGTTATAATTACTCATAAATATTTACCTTGCTTCGCGAGCCAAAATCGCTACAGCTTCAACATTCACAGTCACTGAACTTTTGATTACACCTCACCTGTTGCCAGTTTTCTCACACTCAAGCTTTATAAACCATGTTTAGGTTCAACTTAACTTCAAAGTATCTGTTTAGTTTCTTTACTTTTCTGTTCATTCCAAGCCTTTTGTTATTGTTTAACATCATCTGGTTCCTGAATGCTTCAGTTTTTGATTGTCCTATTATTGGATATACTGTTTTCTGATCACTAAATAAAATCATGTGATGAAAAGTTATGTCTCTGCACTTTGGTCAATGTACAGTATGTTAACAAAGCTTGGTGCACGAACTCTGTTATTGTTGGGAGGCATTGTTCAGCTAACCTGCACTGTAAAATTTTCCGTTGTAAATTTACAATAAATAATTGGATAAATTTTGCATGACTTTCACAGTAAGGATTACAGCAATATCCTGTGAAATATACTCACAGCAATTTACTGTAATTTTATATCTGTGATATTACAATGTATTGTTATAAAAGCACAACTGTATACTGTAACTGCACAGCTTCAATGACAAAGCAATTACTGTGATATTACAGTACATTACTGGGGAATTACAATCTTTTGTTGTACATCATTACAACAAGGCCCTGTACTTTTACAGTGTGTACTGTGAAAGTAATGTACAAGTTGACAATAATTTACTGTGAATTTACAATGTATACTGTGGAGAAAGTCATGCTAAAATTGTCCAAAAACTTAGGGTTAGGGTTAGGTTAGGGTTAGGGTTAGGGTATTTGTCAGCATAACATGTGTAGAAACCCAGACTGATCTGCAAAGCGAAATTGAATGAGTTCGCGAGATCAGGATGGTCTCACCAGGCTAGCCTCAGGTACCTCGTTTGTCAGAATTTTCGACCCCAAGACAATCATTGAGTTGGAAGCCTGTACTATAATGTGAATTACAAGATTAAATGCAATCTTTATAAAATACCTTTGAATGAACTCCATTGTCAAAGATCCAGCGGCAGGCTACTCAAGGTTGAATATGTAATGGCTGTTGAAGAATGCTGCTACTCCCTGTAAAAAGAAAGGGTGTGGGCCCAACACGACATGTCCCTCGATGGATATAAGCCATCCAGAGGGCTTCATCATGTCACCTGAAATGAACAGATACAACATTGTGTTATAAGCACTTTGGGATCTGCTTAAGATACAAAGGGCTATACAAATGTAATTCTTATTATAATTATTATTATTTATTGTGGTCATGTAGATTTCTAGAATGAAAACAAAATAATGAGTTAGAAATGTCGCTACTAGATCAAAGTAACGTTACCTTGAATGATCAAGCAGAGGGTGGCGGGGAGTTCTGCAGTATTGACGTCCACAGCAGTGGCACATGGCTGTAACATAGTTAACACACAATAGCATGGATTTAGGTAGAGCTGATGTGCCAGGCAGTATAGGCCCAGCAGCCTGCAGGTAGGACCTATGCTGCCTATACATATGAATTTGCAGTCCTGTGTGTTTTCTGTACCTCCGTGAGCAGTCAAGCACCCCACACTGATAGTGATAATTGGGGGCATTGCTATGCAGTTTTGTGTGCTGAACATAGTTACACACATTCTCAGACACATGCTCACAGCCAACGAATTTACAGTTGAACATTGTGGTGCATGTTAACTAGTCACCTACCTAATCTATTTCTCCTCACTCTTAGCCTGACACTGAATAGGATGGTTAGCCTCGCCCCCTGATGACCTGAAAAGAAAAGGAAAGAAAAAGGAGAAATTACACAAAGGCAACCAACAATAAGAAATTCAGTTTGATTATGATCATTGATCATTGTAATTTAATTTTAGCAGTTGTATATATATATATATATATATATATATATATATATATATATATATATATATATATATATATAGTGTTTTTTCTGTTGCACTTTAAATGCTCACTCAATGTAAAGTGCATTTACAACTTTTACAATTATTATTCATTCATATCAGGGCAAGTGGGAACAATAGTGTTAAAACCCTCCTGTTGTTGAACACGACATAAAACTAACTTACTCCAGTTAGCTCAGTCATGTTGTAACTAGGATATCCACTGGAAAAATATTTTTTCATGGACCGTTTGAATCACTACGTTATTAAAGTTAAACAGCTAACGGTTAGCTCCTCTATGCTAATCTATGATAACCTTGACTAATTACAGAAATGTGCACACATAAATAGTAATGTTTGTCCCATCATTGGTTTTATAAACTTTACAAACACCAGATATGTCTAAACGGTGATAGTGACATGAAAAATTTTAGCAAAACTCTCGTCATTACTAGCATTACTATTAGCAAATGCTGTGAGAGAACTTTCAACAATTCCGGGCACTTGCTAACAAAATGTGAACTGTGTCATGCCATAAACGTTTATTTGAAAGTAAATATTATAATTATATTAAAATAACATGGGTGTAAGTGCTGCAAACATGCACGCTGCTCACCTTCTCCATTCAGCCCGGAATAGAAAAGGGACACGACGGCGTCTTCAGTTCAAAATGAGCGGCAACCTCGCGCTCTTTCTCGTGAAGCCATAAGGAAGTGACCAAAACTGCAATTCATCGACTGGCCGCTTGAGGCTTGCTGCAGAAGGGAGTCAGTCCCATAGACTCCCCATGTTAAAATGCCCAACTTTACAGCAGAAAAAGACGCGCTGCCAAGATGTCTACTGCCCGCTCTGCACACTTTGAGCTTCAAAACCGCTTTTGAGGAGTCTATGGGTCACTACGTGCATGTTTTTATACAGTCTATGGTTCAAAACAGTTCGGTTATGTCATGTGACTTCCCAGGGCATATTTCAATACAATATTTCACTGTAATAATACTGTTTAATGCTGTGAAATCCTTAATTTTTTTCACTGTGTTGCTGTGATATTACAGACCTTGTTGTGATATAACAGCAGGTTTTAGATTGCAAGATTTTACTGTAAAATAAGAGTTAAATGCTGTAAAATCCAAGGATACTGTAGTTTTTACAGGTATTCATTGGAATATTACAGGGAAACTTAATTACAACAAGTTACTGTAAAATAATACTGTTAATTATTGTGAAATGCTGGTAATTTCTAACAGTGTGGAGTTTCTCACGCTTAAATGCAGACTGTTTTATCTACGGGATAATCTATGCGGGAGTTCACTTCCACCATTATAACAGCAGCTTACATTCCCCCGATGCTGATGCTAAGCTTGTTATGAAAGAACTCTTATTGTTGCGGGTGATTTTAATCACTCAAACTTAAAGGCAGTGCTCCCCAAATTTCACCAGCATGTTTCCTGTCACACCAGAGGGAACAAAACCTTAGACCATGTATACGCAAACATGGTTGTGGCTTACCACCCTCCCCCATATGGGACAGTCAGATCACTTTTCTTTGTTCCTCACCCCCAAATATGCACCCCTCATCAATCGAGCGAAGCCATCAGTGAGAACCATCAAGGTGTGGCCCGCAGAAGCAGATTTTACACTCAAGGAAAGGTTTCTACACACAGACTGGAGTACATTTGCATCTCTGGCCACCAGTGACACTCACACAGACATTGATTGTTACACCTCCTCTGTACTGGATTACATCATTAACACCACAGACAGTGTTACTACTCAGGAACAGATCATCACATCCTGACCAACAGACCCCAGCAGGTTCGATCGGGCTCCATTTGCTCCAACACCATCACACTTAACACTGGTGTACCACAGGGCTGTGTGAAAAATGATGAGACTGCCTACAGGGAGGAGATCCAGCACCTAGCCTCATGGTGCAATGACAATAACTTGCTCCTTAACACCTCCAAAACAAAGAAGCTCATTGTGGACTTCAGGAAAGAGACAGGAGGCACACATGACAACATACACATCAATGGGATGGCTGTTGAGCATGTTTCCAGCTTCAAGTTCCTGGGGATCCACATCTCGGCGGACCTGTCCTGGACTACCAACTCCTCCAGCCTGGTCAAGAAGGCTCACCAGCGCCTCTTTTTCCTGAGGACACTAAAGAAAAATCGGCTTTCCTCGGATATCCTGGTGAACTTCTACCGCTGTGCAATAGAAAGCATCCTGACCAGCTGTGTCACAGACCTTTTTCCGGACAAGAAAAGGCCATGTGGGGGTGGGTTCTCCAGACACGAAGGGTGGTTCTCCAGACACCTTGGGGAGTTCTTTCAGCCCTTCGATCCTGTATCCTTCAGTCCACTCGAGTGGCCAGAGAGATGAGATCATCCAATCTGTGGGATAGCTCATGAGCAGCGAGTTCGTCTTTAACATCAGGAGAGAGATCCGGATAGAAGGCATCATTCAGGGCCATGGGGTTCCAGCCGCTATCAGCCGCCACCGTTCGGAAACCAACCGCATACTCCACCACCGAACAGCTTCCCTGTAAAGTTCCCGGGCCGCATCTTGCCAGGGAAGCAAACAAAATATCTCCCAACAAGATAATACAGTCACAGGACTCCACAGAAATAACTGACCTGACAGAAAAATCCAGTAGAGCGAGTCCAGGAAACAGTACAAATATCCAAGAAAACCTAATGAATAATCCAGTCTCTAGTCCATGGAAGCAAGAAAAGACAAAAACATTAATGCAACAAAGATCTCCGAATGTAGGACGGATATTCAGAATGAACAAATGGTAATTCAAAAAAGGTCTCTGGCCGACAAACTTAGAAAAAGATAATCCCCAAAAAAAACAAAGAGAACAAAAAGGGTTATCCCCAACCTGAACATGTCCGGCCAAAATCCAACACAGTAATCCGTAAAAATGAAAGTGAAACTGACCTGCAAGAGCGGTAGCAATGATAACATGAGGAGATAATCTGGCAATAAGTGTCCTAAGTCAGCATGCTTAAATAGTGCGGCGGAGTATAAAATGGTATCCACCCGGAAGTGCCATAACCAAGATGGCTGCCGGCCCAGAAGTGGCCTCTCCACACCTGAATGAGCGGGCAGACTATGACACTTTCACTGTTTCATATTGTCACATTGCCAATAGATGAGTTTACACCCCCCCACCGGAGTAAAACCTTTTTTTCTAAGTCCATTTTCTAACGTAGTCTCTTTTTTGGTGAATTGCTGTGAATTTTCTTGCAGAGATGCATCTTAATGCCTTGCTAGTTTGAGGCGGCACTTCCATTTCATCAATATGAACATCCTGACCCTGATGTCCTGTGATGTTGCATCAGCTTTAAGCTCATGGTGCTTTTGGATGACTGATCCCACATGTTGTTGTTAAGTGGTTTTGGACTCCAACTCATTGTCTTTATTGTCATTAATCTTCATATCCATGTCCCTATTTGGACTGGTCTCACTTACACACAGAATTGTGTGTGTGTGTGTGTGTGTGTGTGTGTGTGTGTGTGTGTGTGTGTGTGTGTGTGTGTGTGTGTGTGTGTGTGTGAAGAGTTATTTAAAATACTGAAAAGCAGAAATGGTGGAGAAAATAAAGCGCTGTTAATAATAGAAATATGTGGTGGTCTGTTAAAACCAGTCCTGACTGAAAAAAACAGAAATCACATAATGACAAAAATAATATATTTTTTTTCTGCCTATAACAGAAACATGTGAAATCTAAATGTTAATATTAAATAAATGTAATGGATGTGAGAAGTGAAAGATTAGAAATGATTAAATTTTGCTGGTTTTGAACAGAAATGTGTTTAAGGGGTTCAACACTTTTTCATGCTGCAACAATTTGAATGATTTTCTTTGGACATGACATCTTCCTGCAATCATGTTAAGTAAATGAAAAAGAAAAAATGATGATGACTCTGAAGATCTTATTAAAGTCTAATTTTATTGCATTGTTCATGAAGCACTTCAGGTTCAGCAGAATCAAAGCAAAACGCTGAACAATATCAGTTCAGACATTTGTTTGTGTTTTTAATCCAGTTTTCTAGATCAGTGTAAATGAACATTCACTCACATATACACACACACACACACACACACACACACACAAAGACGTACGCACACACACGCACATAGACACACTCACTCTAATACACACACACACACACATACACACAAGCACGCACACACACAGGAGTAAAATTGAAAAAAATAATAAATGTCATGTACTGGAAAATACAGTTAGAGAGACACAGACAACAGTTAAAAGACAATTATATCAAGTTTAAGATCTTGACTTTAAAACCTTGTACCATATTGTAATTATAATAACTGTAACACTGAGCACTCCGATTCTTGAAATGGAGAGCCAGAAGAACACACGCATGTTAGCAGTACAGCTCTCACCTACAGGGAGAAACACAATTATTGTTAGGAATCGTTCAGTTCTGGATTCTGATTGGTTAAAAGTTTATGTTAAGTTTCTTTTTTTGTATTAAACTATTTTATTGTACACTGACTTGTGTTGTATTGTTTTGGTAAATTGCAGTGGAACAAAGAATAAATAAGAAATCTGCAAAAAAAAAAAAGAAAGAAAAAAGAAATTCAGAAATTAAATACATGTAGTTCTTAAAGTTCTTACATGTTTCACTGCAGATGGGTGAATCTCTGTGTGTTGTTCCAGTTGTATTACTGTGTGATGTATCTTTGTCTTTACAGATAAATCAGAAAAGCAGCAAGTAAACAGAAATGATACTAAATATAAATAATATGAAACAGTAAATATTTGTTTACCTTCGAAATGAAAGGAAGCCAAATTCTTACTTGTTTCTCTGCTGCTGGATGAATCTCTGTGTGTTGTTCCAGGTGTTGGACGGTGTGTCGTGTCTTTATTTATTTATTTTTTTTACAAATACATTAGAAAAGGAGAAAATAAACAGAAATGATACTAAAAATAAATAAAGTGAAATATTCAACATTTAATGCATATGTAGACATAATTCTGGTTAAAGTGTTGATCTGGAATTAGCAGGTTATCAGAGTAAAACTGTTTACCTTTAAATTGCAGACGTGTTCCAGATGTGAACTTCACTACACTTCCTTCCATTTCTCCACAGAAATATTCTCCTTCATCATCTTCACTTGTTTTTTTTTTTATATTGAGATCAAATTTATTGTCATTTACACTAATACCGAAACGAGCATCATTAAATCCATCAACAAATTTGTAGCCCAAATCGCTCTTGTATGGTTTTGCAATAAACTGAGGTAATTTTCCTGAAATCTGTCTGTACCAAACTACAATATCTCTCTTTGTGACACTGCTAATGCTACACTTCATAGTTACATCTTCTCCACGCTTTACTGTTTTCACACCAATCTCCTTCATGTCAAAAGTTTTCTCTGTAAAAATATTTAATATTTAATGTCAGTAAATGAGTTAAATATAAAATATTATTGTTTTACATTCAAGTTTCAGAAAGTTACTCACCAGCTGTGAAGAGAGAAAAAAGAGCACAAAGAGCGACAAAGAGTCTGATCATCGTTCCTGTTCACACCAAGTGATCTAATGAACTTGTGTGTTCAGTAGAAAACCAGGTCCAGACTCACACCTGATTGGATGATTTGAAGCTGTGGACTGATTTGATTGGTCTATTAGCTGTAACATGTATTCTGATGGTCACATGGACCAGTTTTAGTCAGAAACACACATTCCTCAGTTTGGAGCACTAAAAAATACACAGGTCATTAAACTAGACTCTCTGACTACAGCACAGAAAGAATAATGTGTAAAAATTACAGAATTATTGTGTAATGACCATCAGACTGCTGTAGTCTTTGAAATAAAGGAAGTGTGTGTGGTGAACGTGTTAGTTTATTTTCTCAGGCTTTACACTGCATGATGGAGCTGTTTATGTTAAAACACAATGAAGGTGTGAAAGTCCTGCTGCAGCCACGTTCAAATGTGTTACTGAGTGAAATATGTTAGTGTTTATATTAATGTTAACATCATAAAATAAAGTTTCAGTATAAATGTATTTTTGTATTCTCAGTCCATTCACTCACTTTACACTTGTGAGCTAATTACACTGGTTCAGTCCTATGAGTTAACGTTGTAGGTTTTGAGTCTGGCCTCGAGACGTCTTCTGTATTCACTTGTACTTGTGTCAGATTTATTAATATTTGTACTTGGACTTGTCTTGGTCTTGGGCATTGCTTTTCCTAAAGATGGTGTGGGTCTTGACCAAGAAATAATACAGTTTGTGATGTTTTTTCATGTTGCATTCACAATGTTTTTTGAGAAGTAATGATTTCTTCCAGGTTTTTCCCCAATGCATGAATGAAGCCAACTTTTTGAGGGAACCAGTGTAATGAATTCATCTTCCAGTGCCTTATACCATTTCAGTGAGATATTCCATTGTCTCAGCCTAAATATTTAACTTAACTTTAAACTTTGTCATTTCTATTCTTCAGTTTTATATTTCTGTAAAGCTGCTTTGTAATAATGTTTATTTTTAAGAAATGAACTGAACTGAACAAACACCTGAGTGTCCTGTGTGGAGAGAAATGGACAAATCCTTCTGATGTTGTAAAGGAAAAATGGTCATGAGCGTGTCACATTATCAATGTGAGATACAGATTGAGGATTAAGAATAATATTAGTATTAAATCTTTGTTGGGAGGTAATATAGCAAGGTTTTAAGTTAAATGCTAGTTTAAGAACTTCAGGAAGAGGTGTGGTTTGAATATTGTGGTTTGGACTGCTTGTGTGTCATTTGATCAGACATCTAGAGGAAGTTCATTCTAACTCCTAGTAATAAAACAGAGAAGAGTGTTTATGCAGGTCTTCTTTGTACCATGAAAGATGGTGGAATCATTTAAGCAGACATCTCATACAGAAAACATCACCACATCAACAAATGCATATGTTCTTAAACTGTTTATGTGGAACATCTGCTGTACAAGTGTCCCTGTGAATGAACTGTTTCTATAGAAAACTTCGAACTAATGAAGCCAATTGACTATAAATATCTCTATGTTAGTGCCCCAGAGTGTGATGTGGAGGTTTAACACATTTAGAGCAGTGTTACTGGCTGCAGTATGCATCTTACACAATCAGTGAGCTTCAGTTCTGAAAGTTTACACCTCCAACAAACTTCCTCTTATTGGCTCAAGGCCACACTAATATATCATTCATTTATACCACATCATCTTAACATAATGTGTTATGTAAACCATTAAAGAACATCAATATTAAAGAAAGCAATTTATTTGCAAATAAAAAAAAATCAGATTTTCATGTTTCACCCGTTTCATGGTTTAGATGACTTTGCAGCCCCCTAGTGGAGTAAAACCTTTTTTCCCCTCACTCATTAGTTAGAGTCTGTATTTCAGCATTGGTTCAAACCTGACCAACTGCACATCAATAACATTTAGAGAAAAAAAAAAGAGAGACAGACTTTTTAAAATTCAAAATTCTATTTATATTTTTAAAGATAGAGTGTTTCAGAGCATTTATAGTTTCTAAAGTTTCTTTGACTTAATCCACAGTTGAAGTAAACTTGAAGTAAGTCAAGAAGAAGTCAAGAAGCTTTTATTGTCATTAAAACCATATATAGCTGTTGCAGTACACAGTGAAATGAGACAACGTTTCTCCAGGATTGTGGTGCTACATAAAACAAAGACAGGGCTAAGGACTTATAGTAAGTAAGTCCTAGCCACATAAAGTGCAACTGTGCAACCTGCTGCAAATAGTGCAGGACAAGACAAGACAGTTCAGAACAAAAAAAATACTAGACAATACACAAAAGACAATACAAAATAATACAAAAAAAACACTACACAAAAGACAATAAACAGAAACAGCACTGACCAGTGTAAATACTGCATGTTCAACAATATTGCATGCAGTAACATTATAATGAACACAGTTTCATAGCAGCAGGTCCCTGAGATAATGTAAAGAATTGTGCAAACCAGCAAACAACTGAAATATTGTACAGTATGTGCAAAGAGCAACAAAGTGTGCAAAAACAGCATTTAAACAGGTTGATGAATGTAAACAGCATGTAAACAGGTTGATGGATGTATATCGGAAGTGTGGGAATTTGGTGTAGGTATGTGAAGTCCATACAGGTGATGCGCGTATGCATGTTGTGCTCAGAACAGTTCAGTTCCAGTTATTAATGAGTCTGATGGCTTGTGGGAAGAAACTGTTACACAGTCTGGTTGTGACGGCCCGAATGATTCGGTACCTTTTTCGACGGCAGGAGGGTGAGAAGTGCGTTGGGTCATTCCAAATGCTGTTGGCTTTGCGGATGCAGCATGTGGTGTAAATGTCCGTGATAGAGGGAAGAGAGACTCCAATGATCTTCTCACCTGTCCTCACACACACCACACAGGGGCTGCCTTCTTCATCTGGCCAGAAGAATTTGACACATACCTTCACCCACACACACGGACACGCGCGCACACACGCGACCACACGCACCCACGCGCCCGCACACGCCCACACACCTTCAGCCCCAAGACCCAGAAATCTTCTCAATATATACCCTGGCGCTCCTAGGAGCCTCCTCTTTGGTTCCCAGTATTTCCTGGAGTCCCAGGTGCCATATCACCTTATTTACCGGAATCACCTCCTATGTTTTCTAAATACACTGACCTAATTTCCCCGTATTTCCCATCATCTTTTTCCCCATATGCCCATTTATGGATTTTCCTCCCCTTAGTTCTCATGACCTAGGTTTGTGAACCAATGTCTTTTTCATTCTACATAAGTTATCGCTATGAGCTAAGGTCTGAGAACCATGGTCTTCTTCATTCTACATAACAATTTATGAGCTAAGGTCTGGGAACCAAGGTCTTGGTTTTTTACAGCTACAATGAGCAAGTTTCCTCATTTCATTTCTTGCTATGATAAAAGTTCTTGATTATATTGGTTATGTTGTATTACTGTTTTTTGCTAAGCCCTTGCTGTTATAATGTTGCTTTGTATTTTGATTTTCACTTCCTCACACATTGTTGAACAGAGAGCTCAGACTGACTAGGCCTGACAGCCCCGAATTTGGTTACTTTTACTGTTTATGATTACAATAAACATCTTTGGCCTACAACATCGCCTACATATGTCTTATGACAGCAATTGCAATATTTTGCAAGGCCTAATACTTTACTTTGGTTATAGAGTAGTATTGTAAGGAATAATAATTGAATTATTTCTACTAAGATTTTTCACAACAGCGTGTGCATGCTTTGCCTCTTTGATGGCTCGGGACAGTTTGGCTCTTGCTGTTCTTAGGGCCGCCCTGTCCCCTGTTCTGAAGACAAGGTCTCTAGTCTTCAGCAGTGCACACATGTTAACAGTCATCCACGGCTTCTGGTTGGAGCTGGTTCATGTAGTGATGGTCTTGATGGTCTGATGGTTGTCATCAATGTACTTGCCGATGTAGCTGGTCAGTGTTGACGTGTACTCTTCCAAGTTGATGGTGTCGCCGTTGGTTGCAGCCTCCCTGAATATATTCCAGTCAGTGCACTCAAAGCAGTCCTGAAGAGTAGAGGTGGCTCCTGATGGCGGGGCTCCGCATGATACGTGCTTTGAATGTTTGTGTACACAAGACAGCAGTGAAATGTAGAGAGCACTGAGTTGAGATTTACATGGTTGAAATCTCCGGTGATGATAAACAGTCCGTCAGGGTAAACATTCTGCAGATCACTAATAGCTCCGTATAGCTCACTTAGCGCCTCTTTAGCATTAGCACTGGTGGAATGTGAACTCAGACAATGAAAACAGTAGTAAACAGTTACAAACTCCACTGATGATGAGCAGTAAGTAGAATCAAGCACAGAGTTTTTACACCATTCTGTATTGACGTAAACACACCACCACCATGAGTCTTACCGGGTTTCATTTCTGACGGCTCTAAATGAGGCGAGTCCGGAACGCTGTAGCTGAGCCACATCTCTGTGAAAACAGACACAGCAGTTTCTAATCTCTCGCTGTGTAGTATGTTCGAGTCGAATGTAATCCAGTTTATTGTACAGGGAGCAAACATT
The DNA here is from genome assembly GCF_022655615.1 of Tachysurus fulvidraco. Taxonomy (NCBI): domain Eukaryota; kingdom Metazoa; phylum Chordata; class Actinopteri; order Siluriformes; family Bagridae; genus Tachysurus; species Tachysurus fulvidraco. Next base: position 19,252,231 of record NC_062533.1, read on the forward strand.
GGCTAGTAGAATGGACAGGAGAGCAGGCCGACAAAGGTTTGTTTTTAGCCTAGCACAGACACCCGCCTGCTTACAACGCTTCTGCTTCCTGCAGGCCTGTATTTTGCACCAGGGATTTTTTGTTTAGACCGTGGTAAAGGTTGTTTCCTGCCCTGCCCCCCTTTCTGGTTTTCGAGATGTGGGTTTGGCTGCCGGTATGTCAGTGGTTGTGCTTGGCCCTTGTGCTCGGCTGTAGATGTAAGTAAGGCACTACTTAGATGTCGGTGCGGCAAAATTAAATTAAGAAAAATAGAAGGCAGACTGAAAACCTGAATGGCACAAACCAAGCATGCCACTCAGGGAGAGGCTAATAATCAATGGAATTGGAATCGCCTAGCTTGCCTGGAGCCCCCTACTGGCCTAGTTGAGAAAATACTGTCAGTACTCAAAACCTTTGTGGGAGACAAATTACCCTGTGTTCCTCAAAGCATCCTCCTTCTCCGTAAAGAAAATGGAGGACAGAGCTTGGTAGACATTAGAAGCAGAATCTCAATGCTTTATTTATGGGCCCCAACTGCAACAAACCTGCTTTTTTGGGGGGCGGGGGGGGGGGGTAGCTTGGCAAAGGTTGAGAACCTCTGGTATAGAAGAAAGGTGTAGTACTCAGAGTGACCTTTAGGCAACATGTAGAAACAGATGTGGTGGTTAACGCATTTACTGATGGTTTGAGGAGCCTGTTATGGAGTTTCTGGGTTTGGCACATTTTTAACAGAACAGAACAGAAAGAATGCCCAGACCAAGACAAAGTACACCACAGATGAGTACAAAAAGTAGGTCACAAACAAATGATATCATACAGTCTGAGGAGGTGAGTGTACCAAGCATGCCAAGATATACTCATTATATATCAATGCCCGCTTGGTTCTAAATGGGACCTGTGCATGCTCTTAAGGATCACCAAAGACAGTCTCACTGCTCACTGTTCCATCCCACAGCCCCAACCTCAAACAACAGTCACCCTTTAAGTCTGTGCATGCTAGTAATCAGAGGGTAGAACTAAGAACCAAGACCTACTTTATCATGTTGAGTGGGGTGCCTACATAAATGTCATTAGATATGGCAGATAAAATACAGTGAAAGACACATGGTAACAACACTAAAAGACAAATTATTGACCTCTACTGCAGTATATTTCTCTGGGATAATGATGACTACTGAGCACCAATATGGTAACAGACCAATATTGTAACTAAATGCATTATGAATGTCAGAACAAACTACCAGCATTTCCAGGGAAAAATTAGAAAAAAAAATACCATAACAATGCTAATACATCCATTTATTAGGAATTTGTTTAGACTGGTCACTTCCATGCATTCTTACAATACACAAAGTCACAAAGACAATTAAGACACATGTAACCCTATTTTTAACCCATAAGGTTATAAAATAATTTCCTTATTTAATTTTATTTACACTTAACTTAGAAACCTGGATTCCCGGCAGTTGAATGGTGAATTGGCTGGTAGTATTTTACTATTTACATCAGTCTCTTATTACTGTAAAGAAGTAACTCATGTATATCAGATATCCTCAAATCACAACCTCTCTTAGTGTTGTACAGTATTAACCATCACAATGAATGAAAAACCAGAATACAAATGTAATTTAGTAAATTAACAACCAATATTTATTTTCTTATTCTAGAGTTTTGTTATTTTAATTGTGTTGTAGTTATCATTTTAAACCCTTAAGCAACAGTAGATGAAATATTTGAAAACAGAAACCAAAATAAACACGTATCAAATGGTATGGAAATGAATTATTCTCCTGCTTTTGCTATTCTGTTTACAACCTTGTATTGATACTTTAAATTATGTGTATCACATCACAAGAGATTGCATTTCTCTCTTTAGTAAAATGAAACACCTCAAAACATGTAAAGCAATACAAAAATATATAACATGAACCCAATGTGAATAGTATTTTGCAGTTTATAAGAACCAACAACTCAGTCACATACCTGTACACTAGTATGTTTCGTTGGGGCCCAGTTGGTGCACTTTCGCAGTGTAAAGGTTAATGACCAAGCCTCTTAAGCACAAGTTTGGAAAATAGATCCACTTACATCCATCGGAAGGAAAACAAGATGAAACGTGAATAGAGTCAACTCACGATTACCAGTGATCCCTTTTCCTGTGTGATGAGTCAGGCCGATCCAAGCACAGTGCAAACACACGATCTTTACAGCAGCAGCAACACAACGCATTCAGTCGCAAACGAAGAAGTCCCAGGTCCTACTCGATCCCGTCTGCAGTCACGATTCACGAACACGTTGTTCCTGTGATAACCGCTAGGCCTTTATTACACGCGATGGCGGAGATATCTTATAAACAGTTGGCGAAATGAAAATAACGTCGAACTTTAAGAAGCTCAAACAAGATAAAATGAATACAGTTGCGTTACACTTTAAGCCTTAATATTTCAACGAATATACTCAGTCTCCAAAGATGTTAACCTCTGCTGTTTTAGCACACACAGCCTGCACGTCAATTCTCGCCATGTGCGTTGCTCCTCCCCTCTCTTCCACCTGTAACTCTTGTCATTCATAAACTTTAACCTTTCACCTTTCAACAGTCATTGGTCAACAATAATACACTCACATTTAACTCCTAAATTGACTGTAAATAAAACAAACCCATATCTGAAAAATAAAACAATTCTGCATGTAATATTACATTTTGAAATAGAAGTAAAAGAAATAAATTGGCATTATACAACATTGAAAACAAAGCACATTTTTAAAGGGCCCTACACACATAGACAATAGAGTTAGAGGAGCTTGTGCAGCACAAACAGCAGGACAAAGACACATTTATCTTTAACATTCATGATCTTCTGGCATAGCAGAGAATGAGCAAACCTCCGGGAAAAACGAGAAACGAACAAATCTCTTGCTACTTAGTGAAGATTAACAACTAATTGACTCCTTTCAGTTACTTTTTACATGATTTAGATGATAGAAACACTGCAGTTTAAGAATATGATATTTAACTGAGATAACAGATGATCACCACATGGTGGCAGATAGTAAGAAGAGGCCTTTATTTGCCACATACACATCACAGCACTGTGAAATTCTGTCTTCACTAATGGTGTTAATGTCAGCCATGTTACAGCTCCCCTGGACCTTACCTCCTCCTGGTTAATCCTGCACAAGCCCTCAGAGAGCTCTGTAGAATCTTTATGAGTTCACTGCTGCTGCTACATCTGAGCTGAATTAAAGGAGTATTTATACAGAAGGAAAGTGTAATTCTTGGTGTTATCTTTAGGCAACACTGATGAAAAAACAGCAGAAACAGTGGTGCGTAATGTATTTAGAAATAGAGCTAATCACTGTTCTCTGTTGCGGACTAAGAAGGACAGACAGATGTTGAAGGGGGAAGTGTGTGTGTGTGTGTGTGTGTGTGTGTGTGTGTGTGTGTGTGTGTGTGTGTGTGTGTGTGTGTGTGTGTGTGTGTGTTAAGATTCATTTCAACTACTGAAAAGCAGAAACTGATTGAGAAAAGTAAAAACTGTTAATAATAGAAATGTGTGGTGGTTAAAACTAGTCACGACAGGAAAAAAAACAAATCACATAATGACAAAAAAATTTTTTTTTCTGCCTATAACAGATACATGTTAATATTAAATAAATGTATTGGATGTGGGAAGTGAAATATTAGAAATGATTCAATTTTGCTGGTTTTGAACAGAAGTGTGTTTTAGGGGTTCAACACATTTTCATGCTGCAACAATTTGAATGATTTCCTTTGGACTTGACATCTTCCTGCAATCATGTTAAGTAAATGAAAAAGAAAAAATGATGATGACTCTGAAGATCTTATTAAAGTCTAATTTTATTGCATTGTTCATGAAACACTTCAGGTTCAGCAGAATCAAAGTAAACCCTGAACAATATCAGTTCAGACATTTGGTAGTGTTTTTAATCCAGTTTTCTAGATCAGTGTAAATGAACATTCACTCACTCACACACACACACACACACACACACACACACACACACACACACACACACACACACACACACACACACACACACACACAAACTCACACACACACATACACATACACATACACACTGGACTGAAATTTTTGAAAATACAGTTAGAGCGACACACACACGCACACACACGTACGCACACACACGCAAACAGAAGCACATACACACACTCCCTCTAACACACATACACACTGGAGTAAAATAAAAAAAATAATAAATGTCATGTACTGGAAAATACAGTTAGAGTGACACAGACAACAGTAAAAACACAATTATATCAAGTTTAAGATCTTGACTTTAAAACCTTGTACCATATTGTAATTATAATAACTGTAACAGTGAGAACTCCGATTCTTGAAATGGAGAGCCAGAAGAACACATGGATTCTGATTGGTCAGAAGTTCATGTTAAGTTTCTTTTTTTTGTATTAAATTGTTTTATTGTACATTAACTTGTGTTGTATTGTTTTGGTAAATTGCTGTGGAACAAATAATAAATAATAAATCTGCAAAAAAATCATCAAATTCAGACCTTAAATAAATCTATATTTTAAGGCTCTTACTTGTTGCTCTGCTGCTGGATGAATCTCTGTGTGTTGTTCCAGATGTTGGACGGTGTGTCGTGTCTTTATCTTTACAAATACATCAGAAAAGGAGAAAATAAACAGAAATGATACTAAATATAAATAAAGTGAGAGATTCAACATTTAATACATATGTAGACATAATTCTGGTTACAGTGTTGATCTGGAATTAGCAGGTTATCAGAGTAAACTGTTTACCTGCAAATTGCAGACGTGTTCCAGATGTGAACTTCACTACACTTCCTTCTATTTCTACACAGAAATATTCTCCTTCATCATTTTCACTTGTTTGTGTAATACTGAGATCAAATTTATTGTCCTTTACACTAATACTGAAAAGAGCATCATTAACTCCTTCATCAAATTTGTAGCCCAAATCATTCTTGTATGGTTTTGCAAAAAACTGAGGTAATTTTCCTGAAATCTGTCTGTACCAAACTACATCTTTCTTTGTGTCACTGCTAATGTTACACTTCATAGTTACATCTTCTCCAGGCTTTGCTGTTATCACGTCAATCTCCTTGATGTCAGAGGTTTTCACTGTAAAAATGTTTAATATTTAATGTCAGTAAATGAGTTAAATATAAAATATTATTGTTTTACATTGTAGTTTCAGAAAGTTACTCACCAGCTGTGAAGAGAGAAAAAAGAGCACAAAGAGCGACAAAGAGTCTGATCATTGTTCCTGTTCACACCAAGTGATCTAATGAACTTGTGTGTTCAGTACAAAACCAGGTCCAGACTCACACCTGATTGGATGATTTGAAGCTGTGGACTGATTTGATTGGTCTATTAGCTGTAACATGTATTCTGATGGTCACATGGACCAGTTTTAGTCAGAAACACACACTTACACAGTTTGGAGCACTAAAACATACACGGGTCATTAAACTAGACTCTCTGACTACAGCACAGAAAGAATAATGTGTAAAAATAACAGAATTATTGTGTAATGACCATCAGACTGCTGTAGTCCCTGAAATAAAGGAAGTGTGTGCTGGTGAACGTGTTAGTTTAGTTTCTCAGGCTTTACACTGCATGATGGAGCTGTTTATGTTAAAACACAATGAAGGTGTGAAAGTCCTGCTGCAGCCACGAGCACGTTCAAATGTGTTACTGAGTGAAATATGTTAGTGTTTATATTAATGTTAACTTAAAAATATAAAAATTCAGTATAAATGTATTTTTGTATTCTCAGTCCATCCACTCACTTTACACTTGTGAGCAAATTCCACTGGTTCAGTCCTATGAGTTAATGTTGTAGGTCTTGAGTCTGGCCTCGAGACGTCTTCTGTATTCATTCGGACTCAGATTTATTAGTATTTGTACTTGGACTTGTCTTGATCTTGGGCATTGCTTTTACTAAATATTGTGTGGATCTTGACCAAGAAATAATACAGTTTGTGATGTTTTTTCATGTTGCATTCACAATGTTTGACGAGAAGTAATGATTTCTTCCAGGTTTTTCCTCAATGCATGAATGAAGCCAATTATTATTTCAGTGAGATTTTCCACTGCATCAGTTTTGCTCATTAGGGATAAATATTAATTTAACTTTAAACTTTTATCCTTTCTATTCTACAGTTTTATATTTCTGGACAAATCCTTCTGATGTTGTAAAGGAAAAATGGTCATGAGCGTGTATGTAAGTAAAGAGAGGTACAGTTTTTCTGGCTCGACCTCATTAGCGCTTAATGTGATCCCACCTACCGCGCGCGCGCCATTCATATGGAAATGACCTGAGCGGGCTATGCAAACAAGATGAACGCCCCCACACAATGGTATAAGAAGCACAAAGTTTTAACAGATTCATTCACTCGTGTAATCACACAAATTACACAAAAATTACCTCATTTAAAAGTAGACATTTCAGGCTTTCATTAGACATATGTATCATGTTGGTGTGATAAGTATTGGCGGAGTTATTAGTTCATGTTTGTAACGTGTTTCAGGAAGATGGTCAAGGAGACAGAGATGTCTGAATGCACACCCTGGTTATTTTCTTTATTTGCCAAAAGCACAGCGTTTTGTTGTTATTATGAAGGCAGTCGAATAAAAGTAGACACTTCACAGTTTCGAATGATGTATTACATGTGTGTGTATGATTATGAATGACGGAGTATTTTAAGTGGATTTCACGTTGAAGAGGAAAAAGCGCCAAAAACGCGCCGGCGAGAACAATAAAGAATAAATGTGTGCGCTGCAAGACAGTGCATGGTAAAAAACAAGACTCACCTTGGAAATGCAAAACATGTAATGTTCCCTTGTGTGTTCAGTTAAATAGGAACTGTTTTGAACAATGGCATGACAACATTTAACAAATTTATATTTATATAAATATTTAATTTATATTTAAAGTATTTTTAGATGCACACCAAACTGTACATTTACAGCTGACATTTTGAATCATTGCATACAATTCTTGACTCTTGACTCTATTGTATTGTTCATGGTTTTTTAACATTGGTAAAAAAGTCTTATTTTGTCAAGTACAGATATAAATAAAATCTTAAGTCTTTTGTACTTCATTGTACACTATTTTATTACACTACAAGCAAAAGATTTTCTCTTTAAGTCTCCCCACATTCATTCTTTTGTCAACACAATCCAGACTAAGCCATTAGGGGTTTGGGCTTCGTCAGGTGTGAATCATCAAAATTCATGACCATTGACCCTCCCTTGCATATTGCCTTTACACAACAAAAACGGTCTTACAAAAGTGAAATCAATGTATTGTTTCATGTGAATGAGTGGGTAAAATGGTTTTCACATTGTAGCAAATTATCAACTCTACAAGAGTAGAGAACTTTATTGTGTGTGAACAAATGTTTAGTATGTGTTTCTTGGCCTTATTTCAGCATCTTTTCTTTTTTTTTACTACCCACGCATAAACATCATTTACTTAAAAATACAAACATGTACATACATTTTACTTACATAATATTGTAGCCCAGTTTGTGCTGAATACAATGTTATGTGATATTAGCCATTAATATGTTTTGAAATAACTGAAAAAAGACCAAATGTAAGAGCATGTCAGAACCTCTGCCAGTGTGCCAAAATGGTCAGACCCCAGAGGGGTAAATGCTAGTTTAAGAACTTCAGGAAGAGGTGTGGTTTGAATATTGTGGTTTGGACTGCCAGTGAGTCATTTGGTCAGACCTCTAGTGGAGAGATGTGGTAGCCTAGTGGATAAGATGTTGGATTACTGATTGGAAGGTCATTAGTTTGAATCCCAGGTCCACCAGGCTAGCACTACTGGGACCCTGAGCAAGGCCCTTAACCCTCAGTTGCTCAGTTGTATAATTTGAAATAAATTGCATGTCACTCTGGATATGAGTGTCTGCTAAATGCTGTAAATGTAGAGGAAGTTCATTCTAACTCCACATTTAGAAAACAGATATTATATATCTTTATATCTCTATGTTAGTGCCCCAGAGTGTGATGTGGAGGTTTAACACATTTAGAGCAGTGTTACTGGCTGCAGTATGCATCTTACACATTCAGTGAGCTTCAGTTCTGAAAGTTTACACCTCCAACACACTTCCTCTTATTGGCTCAAGGCCACACTAATATATCATTCATTTATACCATGTCATCTTAACATAATGTGTTCTTTAAACTATTAAATGATGTTCTTTAAACTATTAAAGAACATCATCTTTAAAGTAAAGATGATGTTCTTTAAACCATTAAAGAACATCATCTTTAAAGTAAAGAATGCATGCTATTATAAGGCAGGATTCATTTACATTCAGAAGTTCAGTATTCAGTTATATAATACATCTACGAAGTTAACATACAACTGTTTCTAATGTATGAAGCCTTGGCCTGGAGGTGAGGTCGTCAGTTGGTCCCCAAACCTTCAATGGGTGATTCGAACCTTAACCACAACAACCTCCAGTTGTTCGGTCAGCAGTGACTGGCCAGGTCACTGCCCATCTCCAAGTTTCCAGTTTGTATCCTAGCTCTTATGCCAGAACACACAGGAGGCTCTCTCTGCCGCTTAACCCTGCTTTCCGTCAGTGGCCTCTCAGTCCAAACTTTGTCAATAGATTCCACACAGATTGAGCTGGGAATCCGTCATCAGTGATCATGTCCACCCTTTGTCCCGACAGCCTTCAAAAAGTTGCTGGTATTTGGCTCTTTTCCTCTCTGCAGCTTCCTCACAGCCCTCCTCCCATGGCACCATCAACTCCACCATGATGATCTTCCTTCCCTCCGAAAACCACAAGATGATATCTGGCCTTAGAGTTGTAGGCAGTACCGCCTTGGTGACGTGGAGTTTCTTCCCCAGGTCAACCTCCATTTTCCATCCCTTGGCTGACTGCAGAAGGTTCTGCTTGGCTTAGCTGTGGACGAGAGCTCTTTGGTCTTCTTTCACAAAGGCAATGGTGCTCAGCAATGGTCTTACATTGGCTGGTTGTTTCTTCCTCCTTTCTTGCTCCAGGATGTCTGCGAGCACTGCCAAAACCTTGTCATGGCGCTATCTGTATCTCCCTAGTACAGTAGGTAGTTTTGCTGTGTCACAGTTAATAAACAGGAAACAGCATCTGATTTATTTTATAGTCTATTATCAATAAATTTATGTACAATATCAAATTATCAAAACAATGTACCATGTCCTAATGTATACAAATAACATTCTGAAAACATGTGATATATATCAGCTGAATAGTGAGTATAATCACATGAATGGTATTAATGTATTACAGTTAAGAACAGAAAAAATGTTTGCTACAAGCAGTGACTAGCATAAATTCACTTTTATTAGCATGGAAGCAGCTCAATTAAAATTAACAAGCTTTCTATGTAAAGAGTTTATTGTTTTTCATCAAGGAGTGATGTAGAAATGGACTGAACACAGCCTGTGAAAAGCACACACTGTAATTCAACACCACAAATTACTGTGCATAATTTTTCATGATCTTGAACCAAACCCCTTTCCAATATATTGCAGTGTGTCAAACCTGAAATTATGGTTTTATGTCACAAATTTAAAGAAAACATCTCATTATTTTGATGCAATATAAATTGCAATTTATTTGCAAATGAAAAATCAGATTTTCATTTTTCACTCGTTTGCTGTTTCATATTGTCACATTGTCAATACATGAGTTTACAGCCCCCTAGTGGAGTAAAACCTTTTTTCCCCTCACTCATTAGTTAGAGTCTGTATTTCAGCATTGGTTCAAATTCGACTGCACATCAATAGCATTTAGAGAAACGTAACAAATGTTGAATAAAATTCATTAAGAGAAGAGAGACAGACTTTTTAAAATGTTCTTTTGATTTACATTTTTAAAGATACAGAGAGTTCCTGGGAAAAAACATTTAGACTTTCTGGATTTGACTCAATCCACAGTTGAAGTAAACTTGAAGTAAGTCAAGAAGTAAGTCATGAAGCTTTTATTGTCATTAAAACCATATATAGCTGTTGCAGTACACAGTGAAATGAGACAACATTTCTCCACGATTGTGGTGCTACATAAAACAAAGACAGAGCTATAAGGACTTAGTAAGTTAGTCCTAGCCACATAAAGTACAACTGTGCAACCTGCTGCAAACAGTGCAGGACAAGACAAACAACATAGACAAGACAGTGTAGAACAAAAATTACAAGACACTACACAAAAGACAATAAACAGAAACAGCTCTGACCACTGTAAATACTGTACAGTATGTTCAACAGTATTGAGTGCAGTAACATTATAATGAACACAGTTTCATAGCAGCAGGTCCTTGAGATAAAGTAAAGAATTGTGCAAACCAGCAAATGACTGAAATATTGTACAGTATGTGCAAAGAGCAAAAAAGTGTGCAAAAATCTGTTAAACAAGTAGTGCACATCCCACCTTCTGGCAGGTGCAGGACAAAAGAAACTGCTAAAGTGAAAAAAGTAATGTCCGCAACACTGTTTATAACTCCCATATTTCTTAAATTGTTAAAAAAAAAAAACAAACAAAAAAAAAAAACATGATGAATGTAAACAGCATGTAAACAGGTTGATGGATATATAATTGGATGTGTGTGTGTATTTGGTGTAGGTCTGTAAAGTCCATACGGATGATGTGAGTGAGTATGTTGTGCTCAGAACAGTTATTAAGAAGTCTGATGGCTTGTGGAAAGAAACTGTTACACAGTCTGGTCGTGAGGGCCCGAATGCTTCTGTACCTTTTTCCAGATGGCAGGAGGGTGAAGAGTGTGTGTGAGGGCTGTGTGTGGGGTCATCCACAATGCTGTTGGCTTTACGGATGCAGCGTGGTGTAAATGTCCATGATAGAGGGAAGAGAGACTCCAATAATCTTCTCAACTGTCCTCACAATCTGCTGCAGGGTCTTGCGATCCGAGATGGTGCAGTTCCTAAACCAGACAGTGATGTAGCTGCTCAGGATGCTCTCAATGGTCCCTCTGTAAAAAGTAGTCAGGATGGGGTGCCTTTCTCAGCCTTCGTAAGAAGTAGATATACTGCTGGGCTTTCTTGGTGATGGCGCTGGTGTTGAGTGACCAGGTGAAGTTCTCCGCTAGATGAACACCAAGAAATTTGGTGCTCTTGACGATCTCTACAGATGATCCGTCGATGTTCAGTGGAGAGTGGTCGCTCTGTGCTCTTCTGAAGTCAACAACCATCATCTAGTTTTATCAATATTCAGAGACAGTTAGTTGGTTCTACACCAGGCAGTTAGCTGTTGCACCTCCTCTCTGTATGCTGACTTGTCGTTCTTGCTGATGAGACCAACCACAGTCGTGTCATCGGCGAACTTGATGATATGGTTTGATCTGTGCATTGCTGCACAGTCGTGAGTTAGCAAGGTGAACAGCAGTGGACTGAGCACGCGGCCCTGAGGAGCTCCAGTGATCAGTGTGGTGGTGCTGGAGATGCTGTTCGTGATCTCGACGGACTGATGTCTCTCAGTCAGAAAGTCCAGGATCCAGTTGCATAGGGAGGTGTTCAGTCCCAGCAGGCTCAGCTTCTCAATCAGGAGGGGAAGGAAAGCATTAACATTAACACTATTTTAGCAAGATCTTGGTAAAGACCCACACCATCTTTAGTGAAAGCAATGCCAAGACCAAGACAATTCCAAGAACAAATGCTAATGAATCTGACACAATTCAGATTTCTTCTGTGTTCACGTGTTTGTTTGAGTGACATCGGTCCGCATCTGTTCCGGTGGAGGACGCCGCTCCACTTTCGGTTTCCCACAGAGGACGTGACCTCATATCTTGCCGGCGGACCATGTCACCAGCCCATGTTTTGTTTTGTTTTTTCGGTGTCCTGCGACATCGCTCTATATCTGTTCCAGTGAGGGACGCCACTCCACTTCTGGTTTCCCACAGGGTACACCACCTCACTTCCTGCCAGTGGATGATGTCACAGCCCAGATTTGTTTTTGTTTTTTCTTTCTCGGTGCCCTGCAACATCACCCTGCACCCGTCTGGTGGGGGACGTCGCTTCACTTTCTGGTTTCCTGTGGAGGACTCCGCCTCACTTCCTGTCTGCTGGGGGGTTGTTTATTTTTTGATCCATGGCGGAGGTTTTTTCCTTCCTCTGGTGTCTTATAGCAATGATAAATCTTATAGCAACGATAAAGGTGATGTACCTGGATGCTGAAAGTGTACTCAAAACCAAGAGGATGCTAAATGTCACTTTTAAAGTAAAATGGGGAATCAGACAAGGCTGCTCATTATCAGATATGTTCTACAGTTTATAAATTGAATTGTTTTGACACTTACTATGAACTTTCTAATTGGCTTAATTTTAATTTTACATGGTTTTAATGTTATACATGTTGCGTCTTCTTATGCAGAAAAATGATGGCTTTAGTACAAAATTCAAAATGAAATTAAGAAAAATAGGAATGGCGCAAACCAAGCATGCCACACAGGGAGAGGCTAATAATCAAGTAACCTCTACACTAAGGAATCGCCTAGCTTGCCTGGAGCCCCCTACTGGCCTAGTTGAGAAAATACTGTCATTACTAGAAGCCTTTGTGTGAGACAAATTACAATGTGTTCCTCAAAGTGTCCTCCTTCTCCGTAAAGAAAAGAAGAACAGAGCTTGGTAGACATTAGACCAGAATCGCAATGCTTTATTTACTGTATGGAGACTGAAAAATCTGAAATGCTGAAATCGCAATGCTTTATTTACTGTATGGAGACTGAAAAAGTTTGTGATCGTAGCTTATATTTAATGGGCTTTATACACTTACATATTTCTAACAATTCTGTTTTTAGAAAAGAGTGTGGATCCCAAGGCCCTGTCTCACTGTATTGGCTCGTAGGACACTATGGACAGTTCTACAGGCCTTACACAAACTACAAGCAAAAACGTTCACAACACTGAGGAGACTAGTGGACACTGCAGGACTGGACATGAGAGCAGTGGCAGAGGAACTTGAGCTGCATTCACAACAAAACATAGAAGCCATTTTTTCCATTTTCACTCACTTTACACTTGTGAGCTAATTACAGTTTCAGTATTATGAGTTACCATTTCAGTATTATGAGTTACCATGAGTTTCCTTCAAGGTTTTTCCCCAATGTATGAATGAAGCCATCTACTTGAGTGAAAAATATAATTAGTATGTTCCAATTCATATTTAAGAACAGTGATGCATTTTTCAGGTTTGTTTGGAGTTTGAGTTGCCCTGCTGTCGCTACCTCTGAGCTGAATTCAGGGAAAAGAGAAACACTTTGTTTGCATAGTGAAGCTCTTCAAACATTACTGAGACCAGCAGGGAGTATTTGTATAGAAGAAAGGTGTAGTACTCTGGGTGACCTATAGGCAACATGTAGAAACAGATGTGGTGGTTAATGCATTTACTGATGTTTTGAAAATCTTGTTATGGAGTTTCTGGGTTTGGCTCATTTTTAACAGAACAGAACAGAAAGAAGTCCAGACAAAGTCAAAGTACACCACAATCATAGACGCGGACAAAAAAAGGAGGTCACAAACAAATTATATCATCCAATCTGTGGAGCTGAGTGGACCGAAGATGCCAAGATATACTCATAATTTATCAATGCCCACTAAGTTCTAAACGGGACCTGTGCATGCTCTTAAGGAGCATCAAAGACAGTCTCACTGCTCACTGGGCCATCCCACAGCCCCAACCTCAAACAACCGTCACCCTTTAAGTCTGTACATGCTAGAAGTCAGAGGGTAGAACTAAGAACCAAGAGCTACTTTATCATGTTGAGTCAGGCACCCACATAAATGTCATTAGATACGACAGATAAAATACAGTGAAAGACACATGGTAATAACACTAAAAGACAAATCATTGACCTCTACTGCAGTATATTTCTCTAGGGATAATGTTTGGCCATCAATTCAGTGACAGCAAAGACACTCAGAGCCTGTGGCAGGGGATACAGAGGATTACGGACTACAAGTCCGCACCACCGAGCTGTGACAGTAACATCTCTCTGCTGAATGAGCTGAACGCCTTCTTTGCTCGTTTTGAGAAGCAAAACAGCACCACTGCAGAAGACTCCACCTCCTCCCGGTGACCAGGTGATGATGCTGACCCCAGATAGTGTGAGGAGATCCTTCAGCAGGATCAATTTACACAAAGCTCTGGGTCCTGACAACATTCCTGGGCGTATACTGAGAGACTGTGCATTGGAACTCACTGATGTCTTCACAGACATTTTTAACATTAACCGAAAAAGCCGTCTCCATCATGCTTCAATGATTACCGTCCTGTTGCACTTACTCCTATCATCATGAAGTGCTTTGAACGGCTAGTCATGCACCATATCAAGTCTGCCCTACCCCCGCTCTCTGGACCCCTTCCAGTTTGCATATCGGCTCAACTGCTCTCCATTCGGCACTCACTCATATGGACAAAAAGAACTCGTAGGTTAGAATGCTGTTCATAGACTTTAGTTCAGCATTCAACACTATCATCCCTCAACAGCTCACTAACAAACTGCTTCAGTTAGGGCTCAGCACTTCACTGTGCAACTGACTATTGGACTTTCTGACTGGAAGACATCAGGCAGTATGGGTCAGCAGCAACACATCCAGCACCATCACACTGAACACTGGGGCCCCCCAAGGATGTGTGCTGAGCCCCCTTCTCCTCACCCTGCTGACCCATGACTGCACACCATCACACAACTCCAACCTCTTTATCAAGTTTGTGGATGACATGACTGTAGTGGAAAAAAAGATGAGACAAACTACAGGAACAAGGTGAGACGCCTGGCCGGGTGGTGCACTGACAACAATCTCTCTCTGAACGTGGAGAAGACGAAAGAGATTGTTGTCGACTTCAGGAGAGCGCACACTCCGCATACTCCTCTGACCATCAATGGTGCCACTGTGGAGAGAGTGAGTAGCATCAAGTTCTTGTGTGTGCACATCAGAGAGGACCTATCCTGGACTGAAAACGCAGCAGCACTGGCCAAGAAATCGCAGCAGCGTCCATCATGCACACCTTCTACAGAGGCACCATCGAGAGGATACTATCGAGCTGCATCACTGTGTGGTACGGTGCTTGCAACGTATCCTGTCGGAAGATGCTACAGCACATAGTGAGAGCAGCTGAGAAGATTATTGGTGTCTCTTTCCCCTCCGTCCAGGACCTTTACGAGACCCGTCTCAAAGTTTTTCAAGTAAAAGTAAAAAGTAAAATTTCAGTGATTTTCAGTCGGCATAAGAGCAGGGGCGGTTCTAGGGTCTCATCTTTAGGGGTTTTAGCCCTCAGTGAGAATTTAAAACAAGAAGAGTTTTATATTATATATTATATAACTACATAGTAAGCCAAAAGTTATGGTATTATTTAAAATGGCAAAAGTGGACAAAAACTTTTTATGCATGATGTAATGATGCCAGTCTTGAGTCAAATCAGTTCATGTATGTGTGCATTCTCTACAAACAGTGTGTCAAATTAATGCAGTCATTAATAAACTAATATTCACAAGACAAAGACCAAATCAATAAATGTTATATTTATTTAGTATTAAATGGAATGTTTGCATTAATATTTTATTTGTGCTACAACTCTGGTAATAAGAATAGTGACATTTCACTGCTTTTGGTTGTCGTCTTTGTGGCTTTCCGCTGATTAACGTTATAGATAAACGCCTCCAGCTCTGACTGCATGTGCCTGTGCTTCTCCGTAGAGTGTGCGTATGTGCGTAATGTAATCTAGGGGCAGTGATGCTCCAAACCTCCCTTACTGCAGTTGCACACATTTCTTCTGATTTTATTTTATAGTAACGAGTAACGAAGATGCTTAATGGAAATATAGCGGAGTAAAAGTGTACATTTTATCTAGGAAATGTAGTGGAGTAAAAGTTAAAGTTGACAAATTTAAATAGCAAAGTAAAGTACAGATACAAGAAATTTCTGCTTAAGAACAGTAAAAAAGTATTTTTACTCCATTACAATACAACACTGCTTCTATGCATTCCTACAATATACAAAGACACAAAGACAATTAAGACACACAGAGGACAGAGTTAGAGGAGCTTGTGCAGCACAAACAGCAGGACAAAGTCAGATTTATCTCTAACATTTTCGTGATCTTCTGGCATAGCAGAGAATGAGCAAACCTCCTGGTAAAACGAGGAACGAACAAATCTCCTGCTACTTAGTGAAGATTAACAACTAATCGACTCCTTTCAGTCACTTTTTACATGATTCAGATGATAGAAACCCTGCAGTTTAAGAATATGATATTTAACTGAGATAACAGATGATCACCACATGGTGGCAGATAGTAAGAAGAGGCCTTTATTTGTCACATACACATTACAGCACTGTGAAATTCTGTCTTCACGTGTCCCAACTTTAGAGGTTAATGACAGCCATGTTACAGCTCCCCTGGACCTTACCTCCTCCTGGTTAATCCTGGACAAGCCCTCAGAGAGCTCTGTAGAATCTTTTTGAGTTCACCGCTGCTGCTACATCTGTGCTGAATTAAAGGAGTATTTATACAGAAGGAAGGTGTAATTCTTGGTGTTATCTTTAGGCAACACTGATGAAAAAATTGGTAGTGGGTAATGTATTTAGAAATAGATCTAATCGCTGTTCTCTGTTGCAGACTAAGAAGGACAGAAAGAAATTGCAAGGGGAAGTGTGTGTGTTTGTGTGTGTGTGTGTGTGTGTGTGTGTGTGTGTGTGTGTGTGTGTGTGAAGATTCATTTCAACTACTGAAAAGGAGAAACTGAAGAGAAAAGTAAAGAGCTGTTAATAATAGAAATATGTGGTGGTTAAAACTAGTCACGACGGGAAAAAAAAAACAGAAATCACATAATGACAAAAAGAATGTCTTTTTCTGCCTGTAACAGAAACATGTGAAATCTAAATGTTAATATTAAATAAATGTATTGGATGTGGGAAGTGAAAGATTAGAAATGATTCAATTTTGCTGGTTTTGAACAGAAATGTGTTTAAGGGGTTCAAGACTTTTTCATGCTGCAACAATTTTAATGATTTTCTTTGGACTTGACATCTTCCTGCAATCATGTTAAGTAAATGAAAAAGAAAAAATGATGATGACTCTGAAGATCTTAAAGTCTAATTTTATTGCACTGTTCATGAAGGTTCAGCAGAATCAAAGCAAACCCTGAACAATATCAGTTCAGACATTAGTTTTTAATCCAGTTTTCTAGATCAATGTAAATGAACATTCACTCCCACACCCACACTCACACACACACACACACGCACACACACACACACACACACACACACACACAAGCACATACACACACTCACTCTAACACACACACACACACACACACTGGAGTAAAATAAAAAAAATAATAAATGTCATGTACTTGAAAACACAGTTAGAGCGACACAGACAACAGTTAAAAGACAATTATATCAAGTTTAAGATCTTGATTTTAAAACCTTGTACCATATTGTAATTATAATAACTGTAACACTGAGAACTCCGATTCTTGAAATGGAGAGCCAGAAGAACACACGCATGTTAGCAGTACAGCTCTCACCTACAGGGAGAAACACAATTATTGTTAGGAATCGTTCAGTTCTGGATTCTGATTGGTCAAAAAAAAAAAAAAAAAAAAAGAAATTCAGAAATTACTTGTTTCATTGCTGCTGGATGAATCTCTGTGTAGGTCCAGATGTATTACTTTGTGTCGTCATGTTGTCTTTACGGATAAATCAGAAAAGCAGCAAATCAATAGAAATGATACTAAATATAAATAATATGAACCAGTAAATATTTGTTTGATTCAAAATGAAAGGAAGCCAAATTCTTACTTGTTCCAGGTGTTGGACGGTGTGTCGTGTCTTTATTTTTACAAATACATCAGAAAAGGAAAAAATAAACATAAATGATACTAAAAATTAATAAAGTGAAATATTCAACATTTAATACATATGTAGACATAATTCTGGTTAAAGTGCTGATCTGGAATTAGCAGGTTATCAGAGTAAAACTGTTTACCTTCAAATTGCAGACGTGTTCCAGATGTGAACTTCACTACACTTCCTTCCATTTCTCCACAGAAATATTCTCCTTCATCATCTTCTCTTGTTTGTTTAATATTGAGATCAAATTTATTGTCATTTACAATAAAACTGAAACGATCAACATTAAATCCATCAATAAATTTGTAGCCCAAATCGCTCGTGTATGGTTTTGCAAAATACTGAGGTAATTTTACTGAAATCTGTCTGTACCAAACTACTTCTTTCTTTGTGACACTGCTAAGGCTACACTTCATAGTTACATCTTCTCCACGCTTTACTGTTATCACGTCAATCTCCTTGATGTAAGACGTTTTCACTGTAAAAATGTTTAATATTAAATGTCAGTAAATGAATTAAATATAAAATATTATTGTTTTACATTAAAGTTTCAGAAAGTTACTCACCAGCTGTGAAGAGAGAAAAAAGAGCACAAAGAGCAACAAAGAGTCTGATCATCGTTCCTGTTCACACCAAGTGATCTAATGAACTTGTGTATTCAGTACAAAACCAGGTCCAGACTCACACCTGATTTGATGATTTGAAGCTGTGGACTGATTCGATTGGTCTATTAGCTGTAACATGTATTCTGATGGTCACATGGACCAGTTTTAGTCAGAAACACACACTTACACAGTTTGGAGCACTAAAACATACACGGGTCATTAAACTAGACTCTCTGACTACAGCACAGAAAGAATAATGTGTAAAAATGACAGAATTATTGTGTAATGACCATCAGACTGCTGTAGTCCCTGAAATAAAGGAAGTGTGTGTAGTGAACGTGTTAGTTTAGTTTCTCAGGCTTTACACTGCATGATGGAGCTGTTTATGTTAAAACACAATGAAGGTGTGAAAGTCCTGCTGCAGCCACGAGCACGTTCAAATGTGTTACTGAGTGAAATATGTTAGTGTTTATATTAATGTTAACATCATAAAATAAAGATTCAGTATAAATGTATTTTTGTATTCTCAGTCCATTCGCTCACTTTACACTTGTGAGCTAATTACACTGGTTCAGTCCTATGAGTTAACTCTGTAGGCCTCGAGTCTGGCCTCGAGACGTCTTCTGTATTCACTTGGACTTGTGTCAGATTTATTAGTATTTGTACTTGGACTTGTCTTGGTCTTGGGCATTGCCTTTACTAAAGATGGTGTGGGTCTTGACCAAGAAATAATAGAGGTTGTGATGTTTTTTCATGTTCCATTCACAATGTGTCAGAGAATCAGTATTGCCTCAGCCTTGCTCATTAGTGATAAATATTACTTTAATTTTAAACTTTGTCATTTCTATTCTATGGCTGTATATTTCTGTAAAGCTGATTTGTAACAATGTTTATTTTTAAGAAATGAACTGAACTGAATAAACACCTGAGTGTCCTGTGTAGAGAGAAATGGACAAATCCTTCTGATGTTGTAAAGGAAAAATGGTCATGAGCGTGTCACTTTATCAATGTGAGATACAGATTGAGGATTAAAGAATAATATTAGTATTAAATCGTTGTTGGGAGGTAATATAGCAAGGTTTTAAGTTAAATGCTAGTTTAAGAACTTCAGGAAGAGGTGTGGTTTGAATTTTGTGGTTTGGACTGCCAGGGAGTCATTTGATCAGCCATCTAGAGGAAGTTCATTCTAATCCCTTAGTGAGAAAACAGAGAAGAGTGTTTATGCGGGTCGTCTTTGTACCCTGAAAGATGGTGGAATCATTTAAGTAGACATCTCTTACAGAAAACATCACCACATCAACAAATGAATATGTTTTTAAACTGTTTATGTGGAACATCTGCTGTACAAGTGTCCCTGTGAATGAACTGTTTCTATAGAAATCTTCAAATTAAGCCAGTTGTCTATAAATTTCTCTACGTTAGTGACCCAGAGTGTGATGTGGAGGTTTAACACATTTAGAGCAGTGTTAGTGGCTGCAGCATCTTACACATTCAGTGAGCTTCAGTTCTGAAAGTTTTCACCTCCAACACACTTCCTCTTATTGGCTCAAGACCACACTAATATATCATTAATTTAAACCATGTCATCTTAACATAATGTGTTCTTTAAACCATTAAAGAACATCATCTTTAAAGTAAAGAATGGTTTAAACTCATGATGGGAACAATACATGCTATTATAAGGCAGGATTCATTTACATTCAGAAGTTCAGTATTCAGTTATATAATACATCTACAATGCTAACATACAACTATTTCTAATGTATGAAGCCTTGGCCTGGAGGTGAGGTCGTCAGTTGGTCCCCAACCTTCATTGGGTGCTTCGAACCTTAACCACAACAACCTCCAGTTGTTCGGTCAGCAGTGACTGGCCAGGTCACTGCCCCTCTCCAAGTTTCCAATTTGTATCCTAGCTCTTATGCCAGAGCACACAGGAGGCTCTCTCTGCCACTTAACCCTGCTTACGAACGGCTGAATTCCTCAGTTGGCCTCTCACTCCAAACTTTGTCAACAGATTCCACTTGTGAATCTGAATTTGATTCTGAGATTCTGATTAGAAAGTAGGTTCTGAACTTGTGGAAAGAAACTGTTACACAGTCTGGTCGTGAGGCCCGAATGCTTCTGTACCTTTTTCCAGATGGCAGGAGGGTGAAGATTGTGTGTGAGGGCTGTGTGTGGCAGTGGCGGTTCTAGACCAATTCAACTGGGGGGGCCAAGCTGGGGCCAGTTGTATTGTTAGAGGGGTCAGTTACATTTAGACCTTATTGTTATCATATCATTTTCTGTACTGCACTGCAGGCATTAACAGGCAAAATACCATTTTTTATGATCTGTAACTGTATTCTACGATTTTTGTGGGTTTTTTTGCAAAAAAAAAATCAACAAATTCATCCATATATATATACGTATGTATATATATATACGTATATACATACGTATATATATATATATATATACATATATATATATATACATATATATATATATGTATATATATATATATATATATATATATATATATATATATATATATATCAGAAAAGGAGAAAATAAACAGAAATGATACTAAATATAAATTAAGTGAGAGATTCGACATTTAATGCATATGTAGACATAATTCTGGTTAAAGTGTTGATCTGGAATTAGCAGGTTATCAGAGTAAAACTGTTTACCTTCAAATTGCAGACGTGTTCCAGATGTGAACTTCAGTACAGTTCTGTCCATTTCACCACAGAAATATTCTCCTTCATCATCTTCTCTTGTTTTTTTATATTGAGATCAAATTTATTGTAATCTACAATAACACTGAAACGAGAATCATTAACTCCTTCATCAAATTTGTAGCCCAATTCGTCCTTGTATGGTTTTGCAAAAAACTGAGGTAATGTTCCTGAAATCTGTCTGTACCAAACTACATCTTTCTTTGTGACACTGTTAGTGCTACACGCCATAGTTACATCTTCTCTACACTTTACTGTTATCACATCAATCTCCTTGATGTCAGAAGTTTTCACTGTAAAAATGTTTAATATTTAATGTCAGTAAATGAGTTAAATATAAAATATTATTGTTTAACATTAAAGTTTCAGAAAGTTACTCACCAGCTGTGAAGAGAGAAAAAAGAGCACAAAGAGCGACAAAGAGTCTGATCATCGTTCCTGTTCACACCAAGTGATCTAATGAACTTGTGTGTTCAGTAGAAAACCAGGTCCAGACTCACACCTGATTGGATGATTTGAAGCTGTGGACTGATTTGATTGGTCTATTAGCTGTAACATGTATTCTGATGGTCACATGGACCAGTTTTAGTCAGAAACACACACACAGTTTGGAGCACTAAAACATACACAGGTCATTAAACTAGACTCTCTAACTACAGCACAGAAAGAATAATGTGTAAAAATGACAGAATTATTGTGTAATGACCATCAGACTGCTGTAGTCCCTGAAATAAAGGAAGTGTGTGCTGGTGAACGTGTTAGTTTAGTTTCTCAGGCTTTACACTGCATGATGGAGCTGTTTATGTTAAAACACAATGAAGGTGTGAAAGTCCTGCTGCAGCCACAAGCACGTTCAAATGTGTTACTGAGTGAAATATGTTAGTGTTTATTTTAATGTTAACATCATAAAATAAAGATTCAGTATAAATGTATTTTTGTATTCTCAGTCCATTCACTCACTTTACACTTGTGAGCTAATTACACTGGTTCAGTCCTATGAGTTAACGTTGTAGGTCTTGAGTCTGGCCTCGAGACGTCTTTTGTATTCACTTAGACTTGGACTTGGATTTATTAGTATTTGTATTTGGACTTCTCTTGGTCTTGGGCATTGCTTTTACTAAGGATGGTGTGGGTCTTGACCAAGAAATAATAGTTTGTGATGTTTTTTCATGTTTCATTCACAAAGTTTGGGAAGAAGTAATGATTTCCTTCAGGTTTTTCCCCAATACACGAAAGACAACTATTTGAGGGAACCAGTATAATGAATTCATCTTCCAGTTCCTTAAACCATTTCAGTGAGGTTTTCCATTCCCTCAGCTTTGCTCATTAGGGATAAATATGAATTCAAGTTAAAAAAAGAATTGTCATTTCTATTCTTCAGTTTTATATTTCTGTAAAGCTGCTTTGTAACAATGTTTATTTTTCAGAATT
Source organism: Tachysurus fulvidraco (assembly GCF_022655615.1). Classification (NCBI taxonomy): domain Eukaryota; kingdom Metazoa; phylum Chordata; class Actinopteri; order Siluriformes; family Bagridae; genus Tachysurus; species Tachysurus fulvidraco. The sequence goes on from NC_062533.1 coordinate 19,274,909, forward strand.
GAAGTGAACTGAACAAACACCTGAGTGTCCTGTGTGGAGATAAATGGACAAGTTAAATGCTAGTTTAAATGGACAAGTTAAATGCTAGATGCCCTGCCACACTTACTGTATTTCATTAATTTTGTGGTAATGTCTGAAGTTTACTTTTGTGGTAATGTCTGAAGCCATTCTAGTGTGGTACTGTATAGGAAGCCTGCAGGAAGACAGCTCGATTTGCGCCAGTTCTCATTAATATTCAATGAGCAATGCTCAATGCTTGGCTCCGATTGGCTAACCGCTAGGATATGAGAGTATACGTATTCATTCACCCAGCGCAATAAGTAGCCTAGGCTAGAGGAACTTTGTTTACAATCACCTGGAATTGTGGCAGAATGGCTTCTTCAGGTATATTGCCATATATATATGACCCTGAATCTGAAGAGGAGACAGAAGCACCAGAAGAACCACAACCAGCTCGTTTGGCCATGGATGTATCTGGATGGTAATTTAACCATTCAAGTAAACCATTAAGCATTTTGAAAATGTAATAAAATGTATTCGTGGCAATTGTCTTCTGACATTTTCACTTTTAAACCATTACACAATTGGCTAGTGGCCAAATGTGTGTAGATGACAAAAAGGGCAATGCCTGCATTTTCTTCAGAGTGCTGCTACATATAGTTTCATTCACATGAATGCGCCTTCCGAGGTCTATTAAATCTATATAATTAGGCTATATAATAACCGCAGTGAATGGCAATGCATTTTCTGCTTTTAATTCACGTCTTTCCTATCATTCTGCGAGAGATCTGAGACCTTCGGTACGTACCCAGGTTTCGGATAGAGAAACACTCTGGCCATGCCAGGGGCAAATTCCAGGCGAGACGGGGCCACGGACAGGGCCTGTAGATCCCCGATCCTCTTCAGGGAGGAAATCGCCAAGAGGAAGGTGGTCTTAATAGACAGAAACTCGAACTCGTGGTCGTAATAGACAGAGACTCGAACCAGAGCCACCAACACAACTGCCAGATCCCAGACAGGCATTCTGGGCCGCATCCCGGGCCTCAGGCTCCGGGCGCTGCGGAGGAAACGTGTCACCAATGGGTGCCTACCCAGCGACTGCCCCGCCAGCAGGGTGCTAAATGCCGCAATTGCGGACACGTTAACCTTCAGGGTCGAGGGGGTTAACCCAGCGGCAAACTGTTCCTGTAAGAACTCCAGAACTGAGCCGATCGGGCAGTTAACTGCTTCCAGGTCATGGTGCTCACACCTTGATGTAAACAGTCGCCATCGTGCGCCGTACGACCTCCTCGTGGCGGAAGCTCTGGAATGGAGAAGGGTCTCTACTACCTCGGTAGTGAGACCAGCTTCTATGAACTGTGCCCCCTCAGGGGCCACAGCCACAGCCTCCACAGCTCTGGGCGGGGGTGCACCAGGGTTCCGCCCGCCTGTGAGAGGAGATCCCTCCTGGGAGGAATTTCCCACGGAGGGCCCCCGAGTAGGGACACCAGATCCGCAAACCATGGCTTGCCCAGCCATCTGGGTGCTACCAGGAGGAGACAGACTCCAACCCGGCGAACTCTCTCCAGAACTCCAGGGAGCAGTGTGATCGGGGGAAAGGTATACAGGCATAGCCTCAGCCACGACTGCACCATGGCATCCAGACCTAACGGGGCTAGGTGAGAGAGGGAGAACAAGAGGGGACAGTGCGAGGTCTCCCGGGTCGCAAACAGATCCACCTGGGCTCTGCAGAACCTCCGCCATATGAACTCCACCACCTCGTGGTGGAGACGCCATTCCCCAGGCCTCGGCCCCTGCCTCGACAGGGCATCTGCTCTGACATTCAACTGTCCCAGGATAAAAATGGCCCTCAAAGAGAGGAGTCTGTCCCGAGACCACAAGAGGATCGCTCGTGCTAGCCTGTACAAAGGGCGAGATCAGAGGCCCCCTTGGTGGTTGATGTAGGAGACCACCGCAGTTTTGTCCAAGTGGAGGGAAGCGTCCGTCGTTAGTGTCACGCGACGACATGGAGCCCCCAACATGGGGCCTTGGGACAGAAACGTTCGGTCTCTCTAAACATCCAAGGCTTGGAGGGCACGCCGCGAGACCTTGATGGAATGATATGGGTTTCCCTTGAGAGAAAACCCCCTGTCCCGGAGCCACCACTGGAGGGGACTCAAGGAGGAGGCCAAGCGGGATTACGCTGGACACCACTGCCATGAGCCCTAGAAGCCTCTGGAACTGCTTCACAGTAAGTGGCTGGCCTTCCTGCACTCTCCTGAACGAGGTTAGGCCGAACAGGAGGAACCAATATTGGTGAGCTTCGCCCCTAAAGCAAACCTCAGGAACCTCCCGTGTGCAGGAAGGATGGAAACGTGAAAGTATGCGTCTTACAGATTCAATGTGACGAACCAGTCCCCGGACCTGATCTGAGTCACGACCTCCTCGAGGGTCAGCATCCTGAACCTGAGCCTCTTGAGAGAGCGGTTCAAGGAGCGTAGATCTAGAATGGGACACAACCCGCCATCCTTCTTCGGAACGACAAAGTATGGGCTGTAGAAGCCTGACTCCCGAACCGAGGTGGGAAGCACCTCGATGGTTCCTCTCCTCAGGAGTGTGCGCACTTCCCGTTCCAGGACCAGAGCGGGACGCATCCCATTGAAATGGGGAGGAGAGGACGCAAACTGAACTGTATAGCCGACCTCTATGATCCGCAGGACCCACAGGGAGACTTCTGGCAGCTCCTCCCAAGCTGGCAAAGTACCTCAGGGGAACCAGCCCCTCGGGGCTGGCCTCTGACCCACTCAGAGCAGCTGGGGCCAAGCCCTGCAGCTGATGGCGCCTCGCGAGAGGCGGCGGACCCTCCCCCTCCACAACAAACCTTCGGGTGGAAAGGTGGGGAGCGAACCGCTGGAGGGAAGCTGCGCCCTGAAGCACATCCTGTGGCAGGGCTGCCAGACCGGCCTCCATGACCTGAACGGCCGGAGCAACATACTGCGGCCATTGATACCTCCTGAGAGGCGGCGGGTCTCCCCCATCCGTACCGAGACTTTGGGCGGAAGTGGAGGGAGGTACCCGCTGGCAGGGGACCGTGCTCTGGAGCACATCTTGTGGCAGAGCCAACAGCCCAGTGCCTCGGTGGTGCAGGGGAGGGATGGGCACCATAACGTGAGGTGTGCTCCATTCCCCCCAACTGTAGTCTGACAGGGTCTACGCACCACCCTCAGGTCATCCTGCTCCTTCTTGGGCCCAGAGCATCGCCTTGGACCCTTAGGCCTCGCCCGCGGAGATCGGGTGGCCACACTCTGCTTCTGGGCCTCGCGGTGCCCGAAAGGACCAGGCTGGGGCTGCCGCCAAACAGCCCCACGAGATCGCTGAGGGAGGTACTGCTGAAATGCAGCCGACTGATTTTTAGACTCCTGGAACTTGTTCACGACCGTCGTTTTCACAGTGTCGCAAAACAGTCCAGGAGAAGCCATCGGTGCGTCCAACAGCACAGCTTGATCCTTGTCCGGCAGTCCGACACAACTCCTCAACATCAGCGGTCCCGGAGCTAAGTTCCTCACCCAAATCTCGTAGCAGGTCAGTCTGGTATGCGTGCAATACACCCATGGTGTGGAGGCAGCCCGCGGCTTGACCTGCTGCCGCGTAAGCCTTCCCCACTAAGGCCGACGTAGCACGTAGCGGCTTAGTAGGGAACACCAAAGCCTTTAGCGATGATGCTACGCTAGGGGAGAGATAGCTAGCCAGCGTCTCTTCCACACGTGGCATCGCACCGTGGCCGCACGCCTTAGCCCCAACTACATTCGCGTAAAGCGAGAAGTGACTAGGAGAAGTGCGCGTAGAGTACGGGGTTTTCCAGGATCTGGACACCTCGGCGTGCAGATCAGGAAAAAATGGCAGGCTCCAGCGCTGAGGAAGTGACACAGGGCGCAGGAAACGGTCATCCAGCTTACTGGGTGTGCATTGCTTCTGCAGCTCCACCGGCCAATCTAAATCCAGCTTGGCTACGGCTCGTGTCACGACCTCGAGGAGCTCCTCATACAGCACAAACTGTGAGGAGCCCACGGGCTCGCTAGCATCCATCAGCTCTCCTTCCTCGGAGGGAGAGACATGTAATGCCGCGCTGCTCACGCCGGGAGAAGAAGCAGCCATCGGGCCTGCTTCTCCACGAAAGCCGGAGCTCGATTCAGCAGACGAGGTTGGAGAGGACTCATCCACCTCTAATCCTGCTGCTAAATCGACCTGCGAGCCCCACGAGCGCCGGCGCTGCTTTGCCTCGGCAAGAGCGGGACCGGAGCTGCGAGGGAGAGTGCTCTCCTCGAAGAGCGCTCTCCGGGAGCGAAGCGCGCGCATAGCCATGCGGCTGCAATGCGAGCAATCGACTCCCTCGAGAGCCTATTGTGCATGCTCCACTCCCAAGCAAACAACACACCGATCATGCGAATCCTTCCCGGTAATGAAACGGGGACACGGAAAAACACATTTACGGAAATTCTGTCTGTCAGCCATCACTCAATCAGCAACACGGTATCAGAAAAACAGCGCTTACCTGAACGAGCAGAAGCTAGTGTCTTGTCCATCTCGCAGCCATTTGTAGCTTCCTGTTTACGCAACGTCATCCGCCGATGACGTCACGTCCCAACGCCTATTGGTCAGATTACACACGTGTTTCAGAGCGCGGTCACGCGGAGGGCGTTCCCATAGCATTTCGATGCAGCTCGGGTTCCGAAAGGGAACTAAGACAACAAACGAGAGGGAATGAATGAGTTTAATGAGTCTCCATGGCAACAAATGAGTGGGCGGAGCAAATAATTAACAGCAGGGCAAGACAGCAGACAGAAACAGGGCAAAACACAGACTCATTACACTATTATAGCATTCTGAAAACAGGTGATATAAAGATTGTATACTGTATACAACTCCAAATCAGAAAAAGTTAGGACAGTATGGAAAACACAAATAAAAAAAGTAGTGATTTCTAAATTTACTTTGACTTGTATTTCATTGCAGACAATGTGAACACAAAATGTTTCATGTTTTGTCTGATCAGCTTAATTTCATTTGTAAATATACATCCTTTCCTTTCATTCAGACCTGCAACACATTCCAAAAGAGGTTGGGACAGGAGCAAGTTAGGGCTAGTAATCAGGTAAATCGGTTAAATAATGATATGATTTGAAACAGGTGATGTCAACAGGTGATTGTAATTATGATTTGGTAGAAAAGCAGCATCCAAGAAAGGTCTAGTCCAGGGGTCGGCAACCTGCGGCTCCGGAGCCGCAAGTGGCTCTTTCATCCCTCTGCTGCGGCTCCCGGTAGATTTGTAAAATAAATATTTAATTCAAATTTTTTATTTTTGTTAGTTAGTTTTTAAAAAAAAAATGTAATTCTAAATTCTACGATCATGATGCTCTTGTAACATTAAAATAAACCGTGTTTAATTATTTTTTTTTTGGTCGCTCAAAATATGTCATAACTGCCGACTGACGAAATCTGCGAAATTATGTCATGCATGGCTGTCAAGTGTCACACATAGAGAGTGACAGTCACGCATTTCGGTCTTTTCTCACGCTCTCCCGCCGCACATTGTATTCTCACGCAGAAAAACTTTTTGACTATCACATATTTAATAAGCCGCAGCGCCCAAAATGTATCAGTCCGCACTGCTGTCTCTGTGGAACTGGGCAGGAATCAAGCGCGTCTCAGTTCTTAGTTGAGCCTGACACTTATCAGCAGTGTTGTATAAAGTACTAGAAAGCAATACTTGAGTAAAAGTACAAGTATCGTACTAGAAAAAGACTTTGGTAGAAGTGAAAGTTGTCTTTTAGAATATTACTCAAGTAAAAGTCTTAAAGTATCTGATATTTACTGTACTTAAGTATCAAAAGTCATTTTCTGATATTTAATGTGCTTAAGTATTTGAAGTAAAAGTAAAAAGTACAATTTCAGTGATTTTCGGTAGACATAAGAGCAAGGGCGGTTCTAGGATTTCACCTTTAGGGGTTTTAATGAGAATTTAAAACAAAAAGAGTTTTATATTATATATTACATGACTACATAGTAAGCCAAACGTTATGGTGTTATTAAATGGCAAAAGCGGACACCAAAATTTTATGCATGATGTAATGATGCCTGTCTCGAATCAAATCGGTTCATGTGTGTGTGCATTCTCTACAAACAGTGTGTCCAATGAATGCACTCACTCACTCACTCTTTTTCTTCTGCTTATCCACAAACTACCTCGGGTCACGGGGAGCCTGTGCCTATCTCAGGCTTCAAGACCAAATCAATAAATGTTATTTTTATTTAGTATTGAATGGATTGTTTGCATTAATATTTTGTTTGTGCTACAACTCTGGTAATAAGCATAGCGAAATTTCACTGCATTTGGTCGCCGTATTTGCGTATTTATTTGCGAATTGCTTACTGCTCATTTGTGAATCGCGTTCTGTGCATTTGTACGCGTAATGCAATCTAGGAGCAGTGATTCGCCAAACCTCCCTTATTACAGTCGCACACATTTCTTCTGATTTTATTTTGTAGTAACGAGTAACGAAGATGCTTATTGGAAATATAACGGAGTAAAAGTATACATTTTATCTAGAAAATGTAGTGGAGTAAAAGTGAAAGTTGACATAAATTTAAATAGCGAAGTAAAGTACAGATACATGAAATTTCTACTTAAGTACGGTAACAAAGTATTTTTACTTCGTTACATTACAACACTGCTTATCAGCCAATCAAAAAAGAGGCTACACAATAGCCAATCAGAAAATAGCACTATCTGGGAAAGATTTAACGCAACATCCAATAAAAAAAAAGCGAGGGGGTGGAGATGTCATGCTTGCCTTCTTCAAAACTTGAGAGCCCTGGTCATGAATGCGAAGGACTCAATTATATATTAAACATTTTATTTGAAAGTAACTTTCAACCCAGCGTCTTTTTACTTAAGGTTAGTTCAAACTGTTCAAAATATTTTGTTTGCCTGCAGAAATAAAATTGCGTTTACTCGGTAGCAGTTAATTGATTTCATAAATGCAACACACTACAGTTTTTTTTCTATACTTTCCATAAAGGTAAAAAACGATATATGCAGTGTTATCTTAATTTTAGATGTCAAAAGAATTTTGTGGCTCCCTGTGGTATTTTTTTCTGTGGGAAACGGGTACAAATGGCTCTTTGAGTGAGCAAAAATGGGCAGAGGATCGCCAGTTTGCCAACAAATACGTGAGAAAATTATGAATGGATTATGAAACATTTAAAAACAATGTTCCTCAAAGAAAGATAGGAATACATTTGCTTATTTCACCTTCAACAGTGCATAACATAATTAAATGATTCAAGGAATGTGGAGGAATTTCAGTGCGTAAAGGACAAGGGCGCAAGCCTAAGCCCAACCGTGATCTCCGATCCCTCAGGCGACACTGCATCAAGAATCGTCATTCATCTATAAGCGATATCACCACATGGGCTCATGACTACTTTGGCAAACCTTTTTAAAGTACCACAATATGTAGTTACATCCAGAAATGCCAGTTAAAACTGTACTGTGCCAAAAGGAAACCCTATATTAACAGTGTCCAGAAGCGCCGTCGACTTCTCTGGGCTTGGAGGCATCAGGGATGGACCAAGTACCTGTATCCTCTTCCTCTTCGGGACCAAAAAAGAAAAGGATCATCCAGACTGTTACCAGCAACAAGTCCAAAAGCCAGGGTCTGTCATGGTATGGGGTTGTGTCCGTGCCCTTGGCAAAGGTAACTTGCACTTCTGCTTTCGGAACTTAGAGCCCTCCTCCAAGTGGACACATCGCAGGGTGACCTCCACACTTAGACTTTTGATCAATGAAGACTGTTTTAGTTAGACTTAAGGGATAACTTTATAATTACTACAAACAAAACACTAAGAAAACATCTCAGACCTGGATGAGAATGAGCAAACTTCTTTATTGTGGTCAATCAGCCAACAATTCTCTAATATAAATTGCAAAGTTGAAAGTAACAAATGCAAAGTTGCAAATTGCAAAGTAATTGCAAAGTCACCTCCATCCCCGAGCCCCAGATATCTTCTAAATATATACCCTGGTGCTCCTAGCCTCCTCTTTGGTTCCCAGTATTTTTTGCAGTCCCAGGTGCCATATCACCTTATTTACCGGCATCACCTCCTATGTTTTCTAAATACACTCACCTAATTTCCCCTTATTTCCCATCAGCCCATTTATGGATTTTCCTCCCCTTAGTTCTCAGGACCTAGGTCTGTGAACCAATGTCTTTTTCATTCTACATAACAAGTTGAAGTTATGAGCTAAGGTCTGGGAACCAAGGTCTTCTTGATTCTACATAACAATGTTGTATTTGTTATTACAAATGTGCTCAAAAGAGCCTTACTTCCTGGTCAAAGTGGAGGACTAATCCTTTTTTTGTACATCTACAATGAGCAAGTTTCCTCATTTAATTTCTTGCTATTATATATGATTTCTACTGATTATATAATTGATTGATTATATGTTAGCTTTATGAGTTTGAATTATGATAAAAGTTCTTGATTATATTCGTTATGTTGTATTACTGTTTTTGCTAAGCCCTTGCTGTTATAATGTTGCTTTGTATATAATGTTACTGTCTGTGTTGACTCCTTAAGCTTACTAAACCTATGAGCTGAACATTGTTATGATCTTGCATGCAAATGCATATTTTAAGCCTTAGTTTCTCTGTTTCCACTAAAGGTCAGGTTCCCTTTAGACCCTCAATCTCAGATTCAGCAGGTCCGTCCATCTGGTCGCCTGATTCAGCTGTCTCGCCCTACTCCCTTCATGAGGCCTGTTTCAGCTGAACTTTTGATTTTCACTTCCTCACACATTGCTGAACAGAGAGCTCAGACTTACTAGGCCTGACAGCACCGAGTGATGGCACCATTAATGCTGAAAAGTTAATTGGAGCACAATATGGTGCCTTCAAGAAGACAACTTTTCCAGGGACATCCATGCATATTTCAACAAGATAATGCAAACCCACATTCTGCACACATTACAAAGTCCTGGCTGCAGAGGAAGAAGATGCAGGTACTTGACTGGCCTGCCTGAAGACCCGACCTGTCTCCAATAGAGAATGTGTGGCGCATTTTGAAGCGCAAAATGCGACAACGAAGACCCCGTACTGTTGCCCAATTTAAGACTTTATTTTCAACATGAATGGGACAAAATTACACCTGAAGCAGTTCATCACTTGGCGTCTTCAGTCCCTAAACATCTTTTAAGTGTTGTGAAAAGGAATGGCAACATTACAAATTGCTAAATGCTTTACTGTTCCCACTTTTTTTGTAATGTGTTACAAGAACCAAAATAGGAATTTTTGTTTTTTTGAAAAAACAAAAACAAAAAACAAACCCAAAACAATAAAATTCAAGAGGAACATATTAAGTAATGTGCTGTTGTATTGTCTGTAATGAAATACTGCTCACTGGGCCATCCCACAGCCCCAACCCCAAACGACAGTCACCCTTCAAGTCTGTCCATGCTAGAGGTCAGAGGGTAGAACTAAGAACCAAGACCTACTTTATCATGTTGAGTGGGGTGCCCACATAAATGTCATTAGATATATTGTATGTCCAGATAAAATATAGTGAAAGACACATGGTAACAACACTAAAAGACAAATTATTGACCTCTAATATATTTCTAGTATATTTCTCAAAGGATAATGTTGACCACTGAGTACCAATATGGTAACCCCAACTAAATGCATTATGAATGTCAGAACAAACTACGAGCAATTTCCAGGGAAAAAAATTGGACAAAAAATCCCATAATAATGGTTATACGTCCAATTATTATATATTGGTTTAGACTGGTCACTTCCACCTATTGTTACAATATACGAAGACACAAAGACAATTAAGACACACAGATGACAGAGTTAGAGGAGCTTGTGCAGCACAAACAGCAGCACAAAGTCAAATTTATCTCTAACATATTCGTGATCTTCTGGCATAGCAGGGAATGAGCAAACATCCTGGTAAAACGAGGAACGAACAAATCTCCTGCTACTTAGTGAAGATTAACAACTAATCGACTCCTTTCAGTTATTTTTTACATGATTCAGATGATAGAAACACTGCAGTTTAAGAATATGATATTTAACTGAGATAACAGATGAACACCACATGGTGGCAGATAGTAAGAAGAGGCCTTTATTTGCCACATACACATTACAGCACAGTGAAATTCTGTCTTCACGTGTCCCAACTTTAGATGTTAATGTCAGCCATGTTACAGCTCCCCTGGACCTTACCTCCTCCTGGTTACTCCTGGACAAGCTCACAGAGAGCTCTGTAGAATCTTTTTGAGTTCACTGCTGCTGCTACATCTGAGCTGAATTAAAGGAGTATTTATACAGAAGGAAGGTGTAATTCTTGGTGTTATCTTTAGGTGACACTGATAAAAAAACATTGTCAGCAGAAACAGTGGTGTGTAATGTATTTAGAAATGGATCTAATCACTGTTCTCTGTTGCAATCTAAGAAGGACAGACAGATGTTGAAGGGGGAAGTGTGTGTGTGTGTCTGTGTGTGTGTGTGTGTGTGTGTGTGTGTGTGTGTGTGTGTGTGTGTGTGTGAAGAGGTATTTAAACTACTGACAAGCAGAAATTGTAGAGAAAATAAAGAGCTGTTAATAATAGAAATATGTGGTGGTCTGTTAAAACCAGTCACAACGGGGAAAAAAGCAGAAATTACACAATTACAAAATAATGTTTTTTTTTCTGCCTATAACAGAAACATGTGAAATCTAAATGTTAATATTAAATAAATGTATTGGATGTGAGAAGTGAAATATTAGAAATGATTAAATTTTGGGGGGGGGGCATGGTGGCTTAGTGGGTAGCACGTTCGCCTCACACCTCCAGGGTCGGGGTTCGATTCCCGCCTCTGCCTTGTGTGTGTGGAGTTTGCATGTTCTCCCCGTGCCTCGGGGGTTTCCTCCGGGTACTCCGGTTTCCTCCCCCGGTCCAAAGACATGCATGGTAGGTTGATTGGCATCTCTGGAAAATTGTCTGTAGTGTGTGATTCCGTGAGTGAATGAGAGTGTGTGTGTGTGTGAGTGAATGAGAGTGTGTGTGCGCCCTGTGATGGGTTGGCACTCCGTCCAGGGTGTATCCTGCCTCGATGCCCGATGACGCCTGAGATAGGCACAGGCTCCCCGTGACCCGAGAATTTCGGATAAAGTGATAGAAAATGAGTGAGTGAGATTCAATTTTGCTGGTTTTGAACACAAATGTTCAAAGTGATTCAACACTTTTGACATGCTGCGACAAATTGAATGATTTTCTGTGGACTTGACATCTTCATGCAATCATGTTAAGTAAATGAAAAAGAAAAAATTATGATGACTCTGAAGATCTTATTAAAGTCTAATTTTATTGCATTGTTCATGAAACACTCAACAGAATCAAAGTAAACCCTGAACAATATGACATTTGGTAGTGTTTTTAATCCAGTTTTCTAGATTAGTGTAAATTAACATTCACTCACACACACACACACGTGCGCGCGTAAAATTTAAAAAATAATAAATGTCATGTACTTGAAAACACAGTTAGAGCGACACAGACAACAGTTAAAAGACAATTATATCAAGTTTAAGATCTTGACTTTAAAACCTTGTACCATATTGTAATTATAATAACTGTAACACTGAGAACTCCGATTCTTGAAATGGAGAGCCAGAAGAACACATGGATTCTGATTGGTCAGAAGTTTATGTTAAGTTTCTTTTTTTGCATTCAGGTGTTTCATTGCACACTGACTTGTGTTGTATTGTTTATTTATTTATTTAGGTAATTTGCAGTGGAACAAAAAATAAATAAGAAAAAAATCTGCAAAAAAAAAAATTAAATTCAGAAATTAAATAAATGTAGTTCTTAAAAATCTTACTTGTTTCATTGCAGCTGTGTGAATCTCTGTGTGTAGTTCCAGATATATTGCTGTGTGTCGTCACTTTATCTTTACAGATAAATCAGAAAAGCAGCAGCAAAAACAAAACAAAACAAATAAACAGAAATGATACTAAAAATAAATAAAGTGAAATATTCAACATTTAATACATATGTAGACATAATTCTGGTTAAAGTGTTGATCTGGAATTAGCAGGTTATCAGCGTAAAACAGTTTACCTTCAAATTGCAGACGTGTTCCAGATGTGAACTTCACTACACTTCCTTCCATTTCTCCACAGAAATATTCTCCTTCATCATCTTCTCTTGTTTGTTTAATATTGAGATCAAATTTATTGTCATTTACACTAATACTGAAACGAGCATAATAAAATCCATCATCAAATTTGTAGCCTAAATCATTCGAGTATGGTTTTGCAAAACGATGAGGTAATTTTCCTGAACTCTGTCTGTACCAAACTAAATCTTTCTTTGTGTCAATGCTAATGTTACACTTCATAGTTACATTTTCTCCATGCTTTACTGTTATCACATCAAACTCCTTGATGTCAGAAGTTTTCTCTGTAAAAATGTTTAATATTTAATGTCAGTAAATGAGTTAAATATAAAATATTATTGTTTTACATTAAAGTTTCAGAAAGTTACTCACCAGCTGTGAAGAGAGAAAAAAGAGCACAAAGAGCGATAAAGAGTCTGATCATCGTTCCTGTTCACACCAAGTGATCTAATGAACTTGTGTGTTCAGTACAAAACCAGGTCCAGACTCACACCTGATTGGATGTTTTGAAGCTGTGGACTGATTTGATTGGTCTATTAGCAGTAAGATGTATTCTGATGGTCACATGGACCAGTTTTAGTCAGAAACACACACTTACACAGTTTGGAGCACTAAAACATACACGGGTCATTAAACTAGACTCTCTGACTACAGCACAGAAAGAATAATGTGTAAAAATGACAGAATTATTGTGTAATGACCATCAGACTGCTGTAGTCCCTGAAATAAAGGAAGTGTGTGCTGGTGAACGTGTTAGTTTTGTTTCTCAAGCTTTACACTGCATGATGGAGCTGTTTATGTTAAAACACAATGAAGGTGTGAAAGTCCTGCTGCAGCCACGAGCACGTTCAAATGTGTTACTGAGTGAAATATGTTAGTGTTTATATTAATGTTAACATCATAAAATAAAGATTCAGTATAAATGTATTTTTGTATTCTCAGTCCATTCACTCACTTTACACTTGTGAGCTAATTACACTGGTTCAGTCCTATGAGTTAACGTTGTAGGTTTTGAGTCTGGCCTCGAGACGTCTTCTGTATTCACTTGGACTTGTGTCAGATTTATTAGTATTTGTACTTGGACTTGTCTTGGTCTTGGGCATTGCTTTTCCTAAAGATGGTGTGGGTCTTGACTAAGAAATAATACAGTTTGTGATGTTTGTTCATGTAGCATTCACAATGTTTGAGAAGAAGTAATTATTTCTTCCAGGTTTTTTCCCAATGCATGAATGAAGCCAACTTTTTGAGGGAACCAGTGTAATGAAGTCATCTTCCAGTTCCTTAAACCATTTCAGTGAGATTTTCCATTGCCTCAGCCTTGCTCATTAGGGATAAATATTAATTTAACTTTAAACTTTGTCATTTCTATTCTTCAGTTTTATATTTCTGTAAATCTGATTTGTAACAACGTTTATTTTTAAGAAATGAATTGAACTGAACAAACACCTGAGTGTCCTGTGTGGAGAGAAATGGACAAATTCTTTGATGTTGTGAAGGAAAAATGGCCATGAGCAGGTCACATTATCAATGTGAGATACAGATTGAGGATTAAGAATAATATTGGTATTAAATTTTTTTTGGGAGGTGATATAGCAAGGTTTTAAGTTAAATGCTACTTTAAGAACTTCAGGAAGAGGTGTGGTTTGAATTTTGTGGTTTGGACTGCCAGTGAGTCATTTGATCAGACATCTAGAGGAAGTTCATTCTAATCCCTTAGTGAGAAAACAGAGAAGAGTGTTTATGCAGGTCGTCTTTGTACCCTGAAAGATGGTGGAATCATCAGATGTCTCATACAGAAAACTTCACCACAAAAACAAATGCATATGTTTTTAAACTGTTTATGTGGAACATCTGCTGTACAAGTGTCCCTGTGAATGAACTGTTTTTTTTAGAAAACTTCAAACTAATGAAGCCAGTTGACTACAAACATCTCAACGTTAGTGCCCCAGAGTGTGATGTGGAGGTTTAACACATTTAGAGCAGTGTTACTGGCTGCAGTATGCATCTTACACATTCAGTGAGCTTCAGTTCTGAAAGTTTACACCTCCAACACACTTCCTCTTATTGGCTCAAGGCCACAGTAATATATCATTCATTTATACCACGTCATCTTAACATAATGTGTTCTTTAAACCATTAAAGAATATCAATATTAAAGAAAGCAATTTATTTGCAAATAAAAAAAATCAGATTTTCATGTTTCACCCGTTTCACTGTTTCATATGGTCACATTGTCAATAGATGAGTTTACAGCCCCCTAGTGGAGTAAAACCTTTTTGTCCCCTCACTCATGAGTTAGAGTCTGTATTTCATTAGTTGGAGTCTGTATTGGTTCAAACCTGACCGACTGCACATCAATAACATTTAGAGAAAAAAGAGAGACAGACTTTTTAAAATTTAAAATTTGATTTATATATTTAAAGATACAGAGTGTTTCAGAGCATTTAGAGTTTCTTGATTTGACTTAATAAAAAGTAAACTTGAAGTAAGTCAAGAAGAAATCAAGAAGCTTTTATTGTCATTTCAACCATATATAGCTGTTACAGTACACAGTGAAATGAGACAACGTTTCTCCAGTATCAAGGTGCTACATAAAACAAAGACAGGGTTAAGGACTTAGTAAGTCCTAGCCACATAAAGTGCAACTGTGCAACCTGCTGCAAACAGTGCAGGACAAGTCAAAACAGTTCAGAACAAATACTAGACAATAAAATACTAGACAATACACAAAAGACAATAAACAGAAACAGCACTGACCAGTGTAAATATTGTATGTTCAACAATATTGCATGCAGTAACATTATAATGAACACAGTTTCATAGTAGCAGGTCCCTGAGATAATGTATAGAATTTAGCAAACCAGCAAAACAACTGAAATATTGTACAGTATGTGCAAAGAGCAACAAAGTGTGCAAAAACAGCATGTAAACAGGTTGATGAACGTAAACAGCATGTAAACAGGTTGATGTATGTATATTGGAAGTGTGTGAATTTGGTGTAGGTATGTGAAGTCCATACAGGTGATGCGCGTATGCATGTTGTGCTCAGAACAATTCAGTTCCAGTTATTAATGAGTCTGATGGCTTGTGGGAAGAAACAGTCTGGTTGTGAGGGCCCGAATGCTTCGGTACCTTTTTCCAGACGGCAGGAGGGTGAGAAGTGCGTGGGGTCATTCCAAATGCTGTTGGCTTTGCGGATGCAGCGTGTGGTGTAAATGTCCATGAATCTCCGGCGATGATAAACAGTCCGTCAGGTGAACATTCTGCAGATCACTAATAGCTCCATAGCTCACTTAGCGCCTCTTTAGCATTAGCACTGGGGGGGAATGTGAACTCAGACAATGAAAACAGTAGTAAATTCCTGTGGTAAATAAAATGGCCTGCATTTAACAGTTACAAACTCCACTGATGATGAGCAGTAAGTAGAATCAAGCACAGAGTTTTTACACCATTCTGTGTAAACATACCACCACCACGAGTCTTAGCGCACAGGGTTGCATTTCTGACGGCTCTAAATGAGGTGAGTCCATTGAGCTGGCCGGCAAGGGTTTGTTTTTAGCTTAGCACAGACACCCGCCTGCTTACTGCGCTTCTGCTTCCTGCAGGCCTCTGTTTTGCTCCAGGGATTTTTTGTTTATTTTTTGTTCCGTGGCAGAGGTTGTATCCCGCCCTGCCCCCCTTTCTGGTTTTCGAGATGTGGGTTTGAGTGCGGTGTGTCAGTGGTTGTGCTTGGCCCTTGTGCTTGGCTGAGGACGTAACTCGGCCCTTGTGCTCGGCTATGGACGTAAGTAAGGCACTACTTAGATGTTGGTGCGGCAAAATGAAATTAAGAAAAATAGAAGGCAGACTGAAAACCTGAATGGCACAAACCAAGCATGCCACTCAGGGAGAGGCAAATAATCAAGTAACCTCCACACTATGGAATCCCCAAGCTTGCCTGGAGCCCCCTACTGTCCTAGTTGAGAAAATACTGTCAGTACTCAAAACCTTTGTGGGAGACAAATTACCCTGTCTTCTTCAAAGCATCCTCCTTCTCCGTAAAGAAAACGGAGAACATGGCTTGGTAAAGCAGAATCGCAATGCTTTATTTATGGGCCCCAACTGCAACAAACCTGCTTGTGGGGGGGGGGGGGGGTAGCAGCTTTCAAAAGGTTGAGAACCTCTGTTATAGAAGAAAGGTATAGTACTCAGAGTGACCTTTAGGGAACATGTAGAAACAGATGTGGTTGTTAACACATTTACTGATGGTTTGAGGAGCCTGTTATGGAGTTTCTGGGTTTGGCACATTTTTAACAGAACAGAACAGAACAAAGACAAAGTACACTACAGAAGAGGACAAAAAAGTAGGTCACAAACAAATGATATCATATAGTCTGTGGAGCTGAGTGTACCAAGCATGCCAAGATATACTCATAATATATCAATGCCCGCTTAGTTCTAAACGGGACCTGTGCATGCTAAGGAGCATTAAAGACAGTCTCACTGCTAACTGGGCCATCCCACAGCCACAACCTCAAACAACAGTCACCCTTTAAGTCTGTGCATGCTAGACGTCAGAGGGTAGAACCAAGAACCAAGGCCTACTTTATCATTTTGAGTGGGGCGCCTACATAAATGTCATTAGATATATTGTATGTACAGATAAAATACAGTGAAAGACACATGGTAACAACACTAAAAGAAAATTATTGACCTCTACTGCAGTATATTTTTCTAAGGATAATGATGACCACGGACACCAATATGGTAACAGACCCAACTAAATGCATTATGAATGTCAGAACAAACTACCAGCAATTTCCAGGGAAAAATTAGAAAAAATACCATAATAATTGTAATACATCCAATTATTAGGAATTGGTTTAGACTGGTCACTTCCATGCATTCTTACAATACACAAAGTCACAAAGACAATTAAGACACATGTAACCCTATTTTTAACCCATAAGGTTATAAAATAATTTCCTTATTTAATTTTATTTACACTTAACTTAGAAACCTGGATTCCCGGCAGTTGAATGGTGAATTGGCTGGTAGTATTTTACTATTTACGTCAGTCTCTTATTACAGTAAAGAAGTAACTCATGTATATCAGATATCCTCAAATCAAAATCTCTCTTAGTGTTATACAGTATTAACCATCACAATGAATGAAACACCAGAATACAAATGTAACTTAGTAAATTAACAACCAATATTTATTTTCTTATTCTAGAGTTTTGTTATTTTAGTTGTGTTGTAGTTATCATTTAAACCCTTAAGCAACAGTAGATGAAATATTTGAAAACAGAAACCAAAATAAACACGTATCAAATGGTATGGAAATGAATTATCTCCTGCTTTTGCTATTCTGTTTACAACCTTGTATTGATACTTTAAATTATGTGTATCACATCACAAGAGATTGCATTTCTCTCTTTAGTAAAATGAAACCTCAAAACATGTAAAGCAATACAAAAATATATAACATGAACCCAATGTGAATAGTATTTTACAGTTTATAAGAACCAACAACTCAGTCACATACACTAGTGTGTTTTATTGGGGCCCAGTTGCTGCACCTTCGCAGTGTAAAGGTTAATGACCAATCCTCTTAAGCACAAGCTTGGAAAATAGATCCACTTACATCCGAAGGAAAACAAGATGAAACGTGAATAGAGTCAACTCACGATTACCAGTGATCCCTTTTCCTGTGTGATGAGTCAGGCCGATCCAAGCACAGTGCAAACACACGATCTTTACAGCAGCAGCAACACAACGCATTCAGTCGCAAACGAAGTCGTCCCAGGTCCAACTCGATCCCGTCTGCAGTCACTATTCACGCACACGTTGTTCCTGTGATAACCACTAGGCGAAATGAAAATAACGTCGAACTTTAAGAAGCTCAAACAAGATAAAACGAATACAGTTTCGTTACACTTTGGGCCTTAATATTTCAACGAATATACTCAGTCTCCAAAGATGTTAACCTCTGCTCTTTTAGCACACACAGCCTGCATGTCAATTCTCGCCATGTGCGTTGCTCCTCCCCTCTCTTCCACCTGTAACTCTCGTCATTCATGAACTTTAACCTTTCACCTTTCAACAGTCATTGGTCAACAATAATACACTCACATTTAACTCCTAAATTGACTGTAAATAAAACAAACCCATACCTGAAAAATAAAACAATTCTGCATGTAATATTACATTTTGAAATAGAAATAAAAATAAATAAATTGGCATTATACAACATTGAAAACAAAGCACATTTTTAAAGGTCCCTACAAACACAGACAATAGAGTTCGAGGAGCTTGTGCAGCACAAACAGCAGGACAAAGTCACATTTATCATGATCTTCATGATTTAGATGATAGAAACCCTGCAGTTTAAGAATATGATATTTAACTGAGATAACAGATGATCACCACATGGTGGCAGATAGTAAGAATAGGCCTTTATTTGCCACATACACATTACAGCACTGTGTGTGTGTGTGTGTGTGTGTGTGTGTGTGGTGCGTGCGTGCGTGCGTGCGTGTGTGTGAAGATTCATTTCAACTACTGAAAAGCAGAAACTGAAGAGAAAAGTAAAGAGCTGTTAATAATAGAAATATCTGGTAGTTAAAACCAGTCACGACGGGAAAAAAAAATGAAATCACATAATGACAAAAAGAATGTCTTTTTCTGCCTGTAACAGAAACATGTGAAATCTAAATGTTAATATTAAATAAATGTATTGGATGTGGGAAGTTAAAGATTAGAAACGATTCAATTTTGCTGGTTTTGAACAGAAATGTGTTTAAGGAGTTCAACACTTTTTCATGCTGCAACAATTTGAATGATTTTCTTTGGACTTGACATCTTCCTGCAATCATGTTAAGTAAATGAAAAAGAAAAAATGATGATGTCTATGAAGATCTTATTAAAGTCTATTTTTATTGCATTGTTCATGAAACACTTCAGGTTCAGCAGAATCAAAGCAAATACTGAACAATTTCAGTTCAGACATTTGGTAGTGTTTTTAATCCAGATTTCTAGATCAATGTAAATAAACACACACACAAACACACACACACACACAGACACACACACACGTGCGAGTAAAATTTAAAAAAATAATAAATGTCATGTACTTGAAAACACAGTTAGAGCGACACAGACAACAGTAAAAAGACAATTATATCAAGTTTAAGATCTTGATTTTAAAACCTTGTACCATATTGTATTTATAATCACTGTAACACTGAGCACTCCGATTCTTGAAATGGAGAGCCAGAAGAACACACGCATGTTAGCAGTACAGCTCCTACAGGGAGAAACACAATTATTGTTAGGAATCGTTCAGTTCTGGATTCTGATTGGTCAAAAGTTTATGTTAAGTTTCTTTTTTTGTATTCAGGTGTTTTATTGTACACTGACTTGTGTTGTATTGTTTTGGTAAATTTCAGTGGAACAAAGAATAAATCATAAATCTGCAAAAAAGAAAAAAAAAAGAAATTCATAAATTAAATAAATGTAGTTCCTAAAGTTCTTACTTGTTTCATTGCTGCTGTGTAAATCTCTTTCTGTAGTTCCAGATGTATCACTGTGTGTCGTCTCTTTGTCTTTACAGATAAATCAGAAAAGCAGCAAATAAACAAAAATGATACTAAATATAAAAAATATGAAACAGTAAATATTTGTTTACATTCAAAATGAAAGTAAGCCAAATTATTACTTGTTCCAGATGTTGGAAGGTGTGTCGTGTCTTTATTTTTACAAATACATCAGAAAAGGAAAAAATAAACATAAATGATACTAAAAATAAATAAAGTAAAATATTCAACATTTAATACATATGTAGACATAATTCTGGTTAAAGTGTTGATCTGGAATTAGCAGGTTATCAGAGTAAAACTGTTTACCTTCAAATTGCAGACGTGTTCCAGATGTGAACATCACTTTACTTCTGTCCATTTCTCCACAGAAATATTCTCCTTCATCATCTTCTCTTGTGTTTTTAATTTTGAGATCAAATTTATTGTCATTTACACTAATGCTGAAACAATCATCATTAAATCCATCAATAAATCTGTAGCCGAATTCGCTCTTGGTTTTGCAATAAACTGTGATAATTTTCCTGAAATTTGTCTGTACCAAACTACACTATTTGTCTTTGTGTCACTGCTAATGCTACACTTCATAGTTACATCTTCTCCACGCTTTACTGTTATCATGTCAATCTCCTTGATGTCAGAAGTTTTCACTGTAAAAATGTTTAATATTTAATGTCAGTAAATGAGTTAAATATAAAATATTATTGTTTTACATTAAAGTTTCAGAAAGTTACTCACCAGCTGTGAAGAGAGAAAAAAGAGCACAAAGAACGACAAAGAGTCTGATCATCGTTCCTGTTCACACCAAGTGATCTAATGAACTTGTGTGTTCAGTAGAAAACCAGGTCCAGACTCACACCTGATTGGATGATTTGAAGCTGTGGACTGATTTGATTGGTCTATTAGCTGTAACATGTATTCTGATGGTCACATGGACCAGTTTTAGTCAGAAACACACACTTACACAGTTTGGAGCACTAAAACATACACAGATCATTAAACTAGACTCTCTGACTACAGCACAGAAAGAATAATGTGTCTTGGGCATTGCTTTTACTTAAGATAGTGTGGGTCTTGACCAAGAAATAATACAGTTTGTGGTGTATTTTCATGTTGCATTCACAATGTTCGAGAAGAAGTAATGATTTCTTCCAGGTTTTTCCTCAATGCATGAATGAAGCCAACTATTTGATTCATCTTCCAGTTCCTCATATTATTTCAGTCAGATTTTCCACTGCCTCAGCTTATTAGGGCTAATATTAATTTAACTATTAACTTTATCATTTCTATTCTTTAGTTTTATATTTCTGTAAAGCTGCTTTGTAACCACGTTTATTTTTAAGAAATGAACTGAACTGAACAAACACCTGAGTGTCCTGTGTGGAGAGAAATGGACAAATCCTTCTGATGTTGTTAAGGAAAAATGGTCATGAGCGTGTCACATTATCAATGTAAGATAGAGATTGATTAGGAATTACAGATTAAGAATAATATAAGTATTAAATCTTTGTTGGGAGGTAATATAGCAAGGTTTTAAGTTAAATGCTAGTTTTAGAACTTCAGGAAGAGGTGTGGTGTGAATATTGTGGTTTGGACTGCCAGGGAGTCATTTGGTCAGACCTCTAGTGGACAGATGTGGTAGCCTAGTGGTTAAGGTGTTGGATTACTGATTGGAAGGTCATTAGTTCGAATCCCAGGTCCACCAGGCTAGCACTACTGGGCCCCTGAGCAAGGCCCTTAACCCTCAGTTGTATAATTTGAAATAAATTGCATGTCACTCTGTATATGAGTGTCTGCTAAATGCCGTAAATGTAGAGGAAGTTCATTCTAACTCCTTAGTTAGAAAACACAGAAAAGTCTTTATATCTCTATGTTAGTGCCCCAGAGTGTGATGTGGAGGTTTAACACATTTAGAGCAGTGTTACTGGCTGCAGCATCTTACACATTCAGTGAGCTTCAGTTCTGAAAGTTTACACCTCCAACACACTTCCTCTTATTGGCTCAAGGCCACACTAATATATCATTCATTTATACCATGTCATCTTAACATAATGTGTTCTTTAAACCATTAAAGAACATCATCTTTAAAGTAAAGAATGCATGCTATTATAAGGCAGGATTCATTTACATTCAGAAGTTCTTTCACAAAGGCAATGGTGCTCAGCAATGGTCTTACATTGGCTGGTTGTTTCTTCCTCCTTTCTTGCTCCAGGATGTCTGCGAGCACTGCCAAAACCTTGTCATGGCGCTATCTGTATCTCCCTAGTACAGTAGGTAGTTTTGCTGTGTCACAGTTAATAAACAGGAAACAGCATCTGATTTATTTTATAGTCTATTATCAATAAATTTATGTACAATATCAAATTATCAAAACAATGTACCATGTCCTAATGTATACAAATAACATTCTGAAAACATGTGATATATATCAGCTGAATAGTGAGTATAATCACATGAATGGTATTAATGTATTACAGTTAAGAACAGAAAAAATGTTTGCTACAAGCAGTGACTAGCGTAAATTCACTTTTATTAGCATGGAAGCAGCTCAATTAAAATTAACAAGCTTTCTATGTAAAGAGTTTATTGTTTTTCATCAAGGAGTGATGTAGAAATGGACTGAACACAGCCTGTGAAAAGCACACACTGTAATTCAACACCACAAATTACTGTGCATAATTTTTCATGATCTTGAACCAAACCCCTTTCCAATATATTGCAGTGTGTCAAACCTGAAATTATGGTTTTATGTCACAAATTTAAAGAAAACATCTCATAATTTTGATGCAATATAAATTGCAATTTATTTGCAAATGAAAAATCAGATTTTCATTTTTCATTCGTTTGCTGTTTCATATTGTCACATTGTCAATACATGAGTTTACAGCCCCCTAGTGGAGTAAAACCTTTTTTCCCCTCACTCATTAGTTAGAGTCTGTATTTCAGCATTGGTTCAAATTCGACTGCACATCAATAGCATTTAGAGAAAAAAAAAAGACTAGCGTAACAAATGTTGAATAAAATTCATTAAGAGAAGAGAGACAGACTTTTTAAAATGTTCTTTTGATTTACATTTTTAAAGATACAGAGAGTTCCTGGGAAAAACATTTAGACTTTCTGGATTTGACTCAATCCACAGTTGAAGTAAACTTGAAGTAAGTCATGAAGCTTTTATTGTCATTAAAACCTTATACAGCTGTTGCAGTACACAGTGAAATGAGACAACATTTCTGCACGATTGTGGTGCTACATAAAACAAAGACAGAGCTATAAGGACTTAGTAAGTTAGTCCTAGCCACATAAAGTACAACTGTGCAACCTGCTGCAAACAGTGCAGGACAAGACAAACAACATAGACAAGACAGTGTAGAACAAAAATTACAAGACACTACACAAAAGACAATAAACAGAAACAGCTCTGACCACTGTAAATACTGTACAGTATGTTCAACAGTATTGAGTGCAGTAACATTATAATGAACACAGTTTCATAGCAGCAGGTCCTTGAGATAATGTAAAGAATTGTGCAAACCAGCAAATGACTGAAATATTGTACAGTATGTGCAAAGAGCAAAAAAGTGTGCAAAAATCTGTTAATCAAGTAGTTGTGTGCACATCCCACCTTCTGGCAGGTGCAGGACAAAAGAAACTGCTAAAGTGAAAAAAGTAATGTCCGCAACACTGTTTATAACTCCCATATTTCTTAAATTGTTAAAAAAAAAAAAAAAAAAAAAAACATGATGAATGTAAACAGCATGTAAACAGGTTGATGGATATATAATTGGATGTGTGTGTATTTGGTGTAGGTCTGTAAAGTCCATACAGATGATGTGAGTGAGTATGTTGTGCTCAGAACAGTTATTAAGAAGTCTGATGGCTTGTGGAAAGAAACTGTTACACAGTCTGGTCGTGAGGGCCCGAATGCTTCTGTATCTTTTTCCAGATGGCAGGAGGGTGAAGAGTGTGTGTGAGGGCTGTGTGTGGGGTCATCCACAATGCTGTTGGCTTTACGGATGCAGCGTGGTGTAAATGTCCATGATAGAGGGAAGAGAGACTCCAATAATCTTCTCAACTGTCCTCACAATCTGCTGCAGGGTCTTGCGATCCGAGATGGTGCAGTTCCTAAACCAGACAGTGATGTAGCTGCTCAGGATGCTCTCAATGGTCCCTCTGTAAAAAGTAGTCAGGATGGGGTGCCTTTCTCAGCCTTCGTAAGAAGTAGATATACTGCTGGGCTTTCTTGGTGATGGCGCTGGTGTTGAGTGACCAGGTGAAGTTCTCCGCTAGATGAACACCAAGAAATTTGGTGCTCTTGACGATCTCTACAGATGATCCGTCGATGTTCAGTGGAGAGTGGTCGCTCTGTGCTCTTCTGAAGTCAACAACCATCATCTAGTTTTATCAATATTCAGAGACAGTTTGTTGGTTCTACACCAGGCAGTTAGCTGTTGCACCTCCTCTCTGTATGCTGACTTGTCGTTCTTGCTGATGAGACCAACCACAGTCGTGTCATCGGCGAACTTGATGATATGGTTTGATCTGTGCATTGCTGCACAGTCGAGAGTTAGCAAGGTGAACAGCAGTGGACTGAGCACGCGGCCCTGAGGGGCTCCAGTGATCAGTGTGGTGGTGCTGGAGATGCTGTTCGTGATCTCGACGGACTGATGTCTCTCAGTCAGAAAGTCCAGGATCCAGTTGCATAGGGAGGTGTTCAGTCCCAGCAGGCTCAGCTTCTCAATCAGGAGGGGAAGGAAAGCATTAACATTAACACTATTTTAGCAAGATCTTGATAAAGACCCACACCATCTTTAGTGAAAGCAATGCCAAGACCAAGACAATTCCAAGAACAAATGCTAATGAATCTGACACAATTCAGATTTCTTCTGTGTTCACGTGTTTGTTTGAGTGACATCGGTCCGCATCTGTTCCGGTGGAGGACGCCGCTCCACTTTCGGTTTCCCACAGAGGACGTGACCTCATATCTTGCCGGCGGACCATGTCACCAGCCCATGTTTTGTTTTGTTTTTTCGGTGTCCTGCGACATCGCTCCACATCTGTTCCAGTGAGGGACGCCACTCCACTTCTGGTTTCCCACAGGGTATGCCACCTCACTTCCTGCCAGTGGATGATGTCACACTTCCTGCCAGTGGATGATTTTGTTTTTTCTTTCTCGGTGCCCTGCAACATCACCCTGCACCCGTCTGGTGGGGGACGTCGCTTCACTTTCTGGTTTCCTGTGGAGGACTCCGCCTCACTTCCGGTCTGCTGGGGGGTTGTTTATTTTTTGCTCCATGGCGGAGGTTTTTTCCTTCCTCTGGTGTCTTATAGCAATGATAAATCTTATAGCAACGATAAAGGTGATGTACCTGGATGCTGAAAGTGTACTCAAAACCAACAGGATGCTAAATGTCACTTTTAAAGTAAAATGGGGAATCAGACAAGGCTGCTCATTATCAGATATGTTCTACAGTTTATAAATTTAATTGTTTTGACACTGACTATGAACTTTCTAATTGGCTTAATTTTAATTTTACATGGTTTTAATTTTATACATGTTGCGTCTTCTTATGCAGAAAAATATGGTTTTAGTACAAAATTCAAAATGAAATTAAGAAAAATAGAAGGCAGACTGAAAAACTGAATGGCGCAAACCAAGCATGCCACACAGGGAGAGGCTAATAATCAAGTAACCTCAACACTATGGAATCGCCTAGCTTACCTGGAGCCCCCTACTGGCCTAGTTGAGGAAATACTGTCAGTACTCAAAACCTTCGTGTGAGACAAATTACAATGTGTTCCTCAAAGTGTCCTTCTCCGTAAAGAAAAAGGAGAACAGAGCTTGGTAGACATTAGACTAGAATCGCAATGCTTTATTTATAAACACTGAAAAAGCTCTGAGTTTGTTTATGATCGTAGCTTATATTTAATGGGCCTAATGACTTAAATATTTCTAACAATAGTGTATTTATAAAAGAGTGTGGATCCCAAGGCCCTGTCTCACTGTATTTGACTGTATTGGCTCTTAAAAGAGTCTTTACTGGGAGGAGGACAAATGGACACTAAGGACAGTTCTCCAGGCCTCACACAAACTACAAACAAAAATGTTCACAACACTGAGGAGACTAGTAAACACTGCAGGACCAGTCAGCAGTGGCAGAGGAGCTTGAGCTGCGTTCACAACAAAACACAGAAGCCATTTTTTCCATTTTCACTCACATTACACTTGTGAGCTAATTACAGTTTCAGTATTATGAGTTACCATTCTTCATGTTTGTATTGTATTTTCATGTCTTACACACAACGTTTGAACGGTTTTTCCCCAATGTATGAATGAAGCCAACTATTTGACTGAACAAAAATAATTACTTTATGTTCCAGTTCATATTTAAGAACATTGAAACATTTTTTCAGGTTTGTTTGGAGAAGTCTGAGTTGCTCTGCTGTCGCTACCTCTGAGCTGAATTCAGGGAAAAGAGTCACACTGCGTTTGTATAGTGAAGCTCTTCAAACATTACTGAGACCTACAGGGAGTATTTGTATAGAAGAAAGGTGTAGTACTCTGGGTGACCTATAGGCAACATGTAGAAACAGATGTGGTGGTTATCGCATTTACTGATGGTTTGAAAAACTTGTTATGGAGTTTCTGGGTTTGGCTCATTTTTAACAGAACAGAACAGAAAGAAGTCCAGACGAAGTCAATGTACACCACAATCATAGACGAGGACAAAAAAAGTAGGTCACAAACAAATTATATCATACAGTCTGTGGAGCGGAGTGTATCAAGGATGCCAAGATATACTCATAATATATCAATGCCCACTTAGTTCTAAACAGGACCTGTGCATGCTCTTAAGGAGCATCAAAAACAGTCTCACTGCTCACTGGGCCATCCCACAGGCCCAACCTCAAACGACAGTCACCCTTTAAATCTATGCATGCTAGAGATCAGAGGGTAGAACTAAGAACCAAGACCTACTTTATCATGTTGAGTGGGGCACATATATAAATGTCATTAGATATATTGTATGTACAGATAAAATACAGTGAAAGACACATGGTAACAACACTAAAAGACAAATTATTGACCTCTACTGCAGGACATTTCTCTAAGGATAATGATGACCACTGAGTACCAATATGGTAACAGACCCAACTAAATGCATTATGGATGTCAGAACAAACTATGAGCAATTTCCAGGGAAAAAATTGGACAAAAATCCCATAATAATGGTTATACGTCCAAATATTAGGAATTGGCTTAGACTTTCCACCCATTGTTACGATACACAAAGACACAAAGACAATTAAGACACACAGAGGACAGAGTTAGAGGAGCTTGTGCAGCACAAACAGCAGGACAAAGTCAAATTTATCTTGAACATTCATGATCTTCTGGCATAGCAGAGAATGAGCAAATCTCCTGGTAAAACGAGGAATGAACAAATCTCCTGCTACTTAGTGAAGATTAACAACTAATCGACTCCTTTAAGTTATTTTTTACATGATTCAGATGATAGAAACACAGCAGTTTAAGAATATGATATTTAACTGAGATAACAGATGATCACCACATGTTGGCAGATAGTAAGAAGAGGCCTTTATTTGCCACATACACATTACAGCACTGTGAAATTCTGTCTTCACGTGTCCCAACTTTAGATGTTAATGTCAGCCATGTCACAGCTCCCCTGGACCTTACCTCCTCCTGGTTAATCCTGTATAAACCCTCAGAGAGCTCTGTAGAATCTTTTTGAGTTCACTGCTGCTGCTACATCTGAGCTGAATTCAAGGAGTATTTATACAGAAGGAAAGTGTAATTATTGGTGTTATCTTTAGGCAACACTGATGAAAAAACTTTGTCAGCAGAAACAGTGGTGTGTAATGTATTTAGAAATGGATCTAATCACAGTTCTCTCTCTCTCTCTCTCTCTCTCTCTCTCTCTCTCTCTCTCTCTCTCTCTCTCTCTCTCTGTGTGTGTGTGTGTGTGTGTGTGTGTGTGTGTGTGTGTGTGTGTGTGTGTGTGTGTGTGTAAGAGGTATTTAACTACTGAAAAGCAGAAATTGTAGAGAAAATAAAGAGCTGTTAAGAACAGAAATATGTGGTGGTTAAAACCAGTCACGTCCGGAAAAAAAACAGAAATCACATAATGACAAAAATCATGTTTTTTTTTCTGCCTATAACAGAAACATGTGAAATCTAAATGTTAATATTAAATAAATGTATTGGATGTGGGAAGTGAAAGATTAGAAATGATTAAATTTTTCAGGTTTTGAACAGAAATGTGTTTAAGGGGTTCAAACTTTTTCATGCTGCAACAATTTGAATAATTTTCTTTGGACTTGACATCTTCCTGCAATCATGTTAAGTAAATGAAAAAGAAAAAATGATGATGACTCTGAAGATCTTATTAAAGTCTAATTTTATTGCATTTTTCATGAAATACTTCAGGTTCAGCAGAATCAAAGCAAACCCTGAACAATATCAGTTCAGACATTAGTTTTTAATCCAGTTTTCTGGATAAATGTAAATGAACACACACACACACACACACACACACACACACACACACACACACACACACACACACACACACACACACACACACACACAGGACTGAAATAAAAAATAAAAAAAAAGTCATACTGGAAAATACAGTTAGAGCGACACACACAACAGTTAAAAGACAATTATATCAAGTTTAAGATATTCATTTTAAAACCTTGTACCATATTGTAATTATAATAACTGTAACACTGAGAACTCCAATTCTTGAAATGGAGAGCCAGAAGAACACACGCATGTTAGCAGTACAGCTTTCACCTACAGGGAGAAACACAATTATTGTTAGGAATCGTTCAGTTCTGGATTCTGATTGGTCAGAAGTTTATGTTTAAGTTTCTTTTTTTGTGTGCAGTTGTGTGTGTTTTATGGTACACTGACTTGTGTTGTTTTGGTAAATTGCTGTGGAACAAACAATAAATCATAAATGTGCAAAAAATAAATTCAGACATTAAATAAATGTAGTTTTTAAAGATCTTACTTGTTTCATTGCAGATGGCTGAAACTCCGTGTGTAGTTCCAGATGTATTACTGCGTGTCATCTCTTTATCTTTACAGATAAATCAGAAAAGCAGCAAATAAAACGGAATGATACAAAATATGCATAAAGTGAAACAGTAAATATTTGTTACATTCAAAATGAAAGGAAGCCAAATTCTTACTTGTTTCTCTGCTGCTGGATAACTCTCTGTGTGTTGTTCCAGATGTTAGACGGTGTGTCGTGTCTTTATTTTTACAAAATACATCAGAAAAGGAGAAAATAAACAGATATAATACTAAATAGAAATAAAGTGAAATATTCAACATTTAATACATATGTAGACATAATTCTGGTTAAAGTGTTGATCTGGAATTAGCAGGTTATCAGAGTAAAACTGTTTACCTTTAAATTGCAGACGTGTTCCAGATGTGAACTTCATTTCATTAACTTCCATTTCTCCACAGAAATATTCTCCTTCATCATCTTCTCTTGTTTTTTTAATATTGAGATCAAATTTATTGTCATTTACACTAATACTGAAACGATCATCATTAAATCCATCAACAAATTTGTAGCTCAAATCGCTCTTGTATGGTTTTGCAATATACTGAGGTAATTTTCCTGAAATCTGTCTGTACCAACCTACTTCTTTCTTTTTGACACTGCTAATGCTACACTTCATAGTTACATCTTCTCCACGCTTTACTGTTATCATGTCAATCTCCTTGATGTGAGAAGTTTTCACTGTAAAAATGTTTAATATTTAATGTCAGTAAATGAGTTAAATATAAAATATTATAGTTTTACATTAAAGTTTCAGAAAGTTACTCACCAGCTGTGAAGAGAGAAAAAAGAGCACAAAGAGCGACAAAGAGTCTGATCATCGTTCCTGTTCACACCAAGTGATCTAATGAACTTGTGTATTCAGTACAAAACCAGGTCCAGACTCACACCTGATTGGATGATTTGAAGTTGTGGACTGATTCGATTGGTCTATTAGCTGTAACATGTATTCTGATGGTCACATGGACCAGTTTTAGTCAGAAACACACACTTACACAGTTTGGAGCACTAAAACATACACGGGTCATTAAACTAGACTCTCTGACTACAGCACAGAAAGAATAATGTGTAAAAATGACAGAATTATTGTGTGATGACCATCAGACTGCTGTAGTCCCTGAAATAAAGGAAGTGTGTGTAGTGAACGTATTAGTTTAGTTTCTCAGGCTCTACACTGCATGATGGAGCTGTTTATGTTAAAACACAATGAAGGTGTGAAAGTCCTGCTGCAGCCACGAGCACGTTCAAATGTGTTACTGAGTGAAGTATGTTAGTGTTTATATTAATGTTAACATCATAAGGATTCAGTATAAATGTATTTTTGTATTCTCAGTCCATTCACTCACTTTACACTTGTGAGCTAATTACACTGGTTCAGTCCTATGAGTTAATGTTGTAGGTCTTGAGTCTGGCCTCAAGACGTCTTCTGTATTCACTTGGACTTGTGTCAGATTTATTAGTATTTGTACCTAGACTTTTCTTGGTCTTGGGCATTGCTTTTACTAAAGATGGTGTGGGTCTTGACTAAGAAATAATACAGTTTGTGATGTTTTTTCATGTTGCATTCACAATGTTTGACGAGAAGTAATGATTTCTTCCAGGTTTTTCCCCAATGCATGAATGAAGGCAACTTTTTGAGGGAACCAGTATAATGAATTCATCTTCCAGTTCCTTAAACCATTTCAGTGAGATTTTCCATTGTCTCAGCTTTGCTCATTAGGGATAAATATTTAATTTAACTTTAAACTTTGTTTTTATTTTTCAGTTTTATATTTCTGTAAAGCTGCATTGTAACAACGTTTATTTTTAAGAAATGAGTTGAACTGAACAAAGACCTGAGTGTCCTGTGTGGAGATAAATTGACAAATCCTTCTGATGTTGTAAAGGAAAAATGATCATGAGCAGGTCACATTATCAATGTGAGATACAGATTGAGGATTAAGAATAATATTAGTATTAAATCTTTGTTGGGAGGTAATATAGCAAGGTTTTAAGTTACAGTAAATGCTCATAAAAGAACTTCAGGAAGAGGTGTGGTTTGAATATTGTGGTTTGGACTGCCAGGGAGTCAGCTGGTCAAACATCTAGAGGAAGTTCATTCTAACCCCTTAGTGAGAAAACAGAGAAGAGTCTTTATGCAATTCGTCTTTATACGCTGAAAGATGGTTGAATTATTTAAGCAGACATCTTATACAGAAAACTTCACCACATTAACAAATGCATATATTTTTAAACTGTTTATGTGGAACATCTGCTGTATAAGTGTCCCTGTGAATGAACTGTTTCGCCAGTTGACTGTAAATATCTCTACGTTAGTGCCCCAGAGTGTGATGTGGAGGTTTAACACATTTACAGCAGTGTTAGTGGCTGCAGCATCTTACACATTCAGTGAGCTTCAGTTCTGAAAGTTTACACCTCCAACACACTTCCTCTTATTGGCTCAAGGCCACACTAATATATCATTCATTTATACAATGTCATCTTAACATAATATGTTCTTTAAACCATTAAAGAACATCTTTAAAGTAAAGAATGGTTTAAACTCATTATGGGAACAATACATGCTATTATAAGGCAGGATTCACTTACATTCAGAAGTTCAGTATTCTGCACAGTGGGTAGTTTTACTGTCACAGTTGAAAAATAGGAAACCACATCTGATTAATTTTATAGACCAGGGGTCGGCAACCTTAAACACTCAAAGAGCCATTTGGACGCGTTTCCCTCAGAAAAAAAAAAAAACACAGGGAGCCACAAAACCCTTTTGAAATCTAAAATTAAGGTAACACTGCATTTATCATTTTTTACCTTTATGGAAAGTGTAGAAAAGACTGTAGTGTGTTGTATTCATGAAATCAATGAACTGCTAAATTTACTTTGACATTTTTGAATGAAAAATTTGACTACAATTTGAATGATTTTCTTTGGACTTGACATCTTCCTGCAATCATGTTAAGTAAATAAAAAGAAAAAATGATGATGACTGTAAAGATCTTATTAAAGTCTAATTTTATTGCATTGTTCAAACACTTCAGGTTCAGCAGAATCAAAGCAAACGCTGAACAATATCAGTTCAGACATTAGTTTTTAATCCAGTTTTCTAGATAAATGTATATGAACATTCACTCACACACACACACACACACACACACACACACACACACACACACACACACACACACACACACACACACACACACTAATACACACACACGCACGCACGCACAGACACACTGAAGTAAAATAAAAAAAAATGTCATGTACTGGAAAATACAGTTAGAGCGACACAGACAACAGTTAAAAGACAATTATATCAAGTTTAAGATCTTGATTTTAAAACCTTGTACCATATTGTAATTATAATAACTGTAACACTGAGCACTCCGATTCTTGAAATGGAGAGCCAGAAGAACAGACGCATGTTAGCAGTACAGCTTTCACCTACAGGGAGAAACACAATTATTGTTAGGAATCGTTCTGTTCTGGATTCTGATTGGTCAGAAGTTTATGTTAACTTTCTATTTTTGTATTAAATTGTTTTATTGTACACTGACTTGTGTTGTATTATTTTGGTAAATTGCAGTGGAATAAAGAATAAATAATAAAAACAAGAAACAATAACAATTATCAAATTCAGAAATTAAAGACATGTAGTTCTTAAAGTTCTTACTTGTTTCATTGCAGATGGGTGAATCTCTGTGTGTGGTTCCAGATGTATCACTGTGTGTTGTCTCTTTGTCTTTACAGATAAATCAGAAAAGCAGCAAATAAAAAGAAATGATACTAAATATAAATAATATGAAACAGTAAATATTTGTTTACATTCCAAATGAAACAAAGCCAAATTCTTACTTGTTTCTTTGTTGCTGGATGAATCTCTGTGTGTTGTTCCAGGTGTTGGACGATGTGTCGTCTCTTTATCTTTACAAATACATCAGAAAAGGAGAAAATAAACAGAAATGATACTAAATATAAATAATGTGGAATTAGCAGGTTATCAGAGTAAAACTGTTTACCTGCAAATTGCAGATGTGTTCCAGATGTGAACTTCACTGCATTTCCTTCCATTTCTCCACAGAAATTTTCTCCTTCATCATCATCTCTTGTTTTTTTAATATTGAGATCAAATTTATTGTCATTTAAACTAATACTGAAACGAGCATCATTAAATCCTTCAACAAATTTGTAGCCCAATTCGTTCTTGTATGGTTTTGCAATAATCTGAGGTAATTTTCCTGAAATCTGTCTGTACCAAACTACACTATCTTTCTTTGTGACACAGCTAATGTTACACTTCATAGTTACATCTTCTCCATGCTTTACTGTTATCATGTGAATCTCCTTGATGTCAGAAGTTTTCACTGTAAAAATGTTTAATATTTAATGTCAGTAAATGAGTTAAATATAAAATATTATTGTTTTACATTAAAGTTTCAGAAAGTTACTCACCAGCTGTGAAGAGAGAAAAAAGAGCACAAAGAGCGACAAAGAGTCTGATCATCGTTCCTGTTCACACCAGGTGATCTAATGAACTTGTGTGTTCAGTAGAAAACCAGGTCCAGACTCACACCTGATTGGATGATTTGAAGCTGTGGACTGATTTGATTTGACTACAGCACAGAAAGAATAATGTGTAAAAATGACAGAATTATTGTGTGATGACCATCAGACTGCTGTAGTCCCTGAAATAAAGGAAGTGTGTGTAGTGAACGTGTTAGTTTAGTTTCTCAGGCTTTACACTGCATGATGGAGCTGTTTATGTTAAAACATAATGAAGGTCTGAAAGTCCTGCTGCAGCCACGAGCACGTTCAAATGTGTTACTGAGTGAAATGAATTCATCCTTCAGTTC
This sequence comes from Tachysurus fulvidraco, assembly GCF_022655615.1. NCBI lineage: Eukaryota > Metazoa > Chordata > Actinopteri > Siluriformes > Bagridae > Tachysurus > Tachysurus fulvidraco. The sequence goes on from NC_062533.1 coordinate 19,308,643, forward strand.
CTTAAACAATTTCAGTGAGATTTTCCATTGTCTCAGCCTTGCTCATTAGGGATAAATATTAATTTAACTTTAAACTTTTGTCATTTCTATTCTTCAGTTTTATATTTCTGTAAAGCTGCATTGTAACAACGTTTATTTTTAAGAAATGAGTTGAACTGAACAAAGACCTGAGTGTCCTGTGTGGAGATAAATGGACAAATCCTCCTGATGTTGTAAAGGAAAAATGGTCATGAGCATGTCACATTATCAATGTGAGATACAGATTGAGGATTAAGAATATTAGTAGTATTAAATCTTTGTTGGGAGGTAATATAGCAAGGTTTTAAGTTAAATGCTAGTTTAAGAACTTCAGGAAGAGGTGTGGTTTGAATATTGTGGTTTGGACTGCCAGGGAGTCATTTGATCAGAGAAAACAGAGAAGAGTCTTTATGCAGGTCTTCTTTGGACCCTGAAAGATGGTGGAATCATTTAAGCAGACATCTCATACAGAAAACTTCACCACATCAACAAATGAATATGTTTTTAAACTGTTTATGTGGAACATCTGCTGTACAAGTGTCCATGTGAATGAACTGTTTCTATAGAAAACTTCAAACTAATGAAGCCAGTTGACTGTGAATATCTCTATGTTAGTGCCCCAGCGTGTGATTTGGTGGTTTAACACATTTAGAGCAGGGTTACTGGCTGCAGCATCTTACACATTCAGTGAGCTTCAGTTCTGAAAGTTTACACCTCCAGCAAACTTCCTCAAGGCTCAAGGCCACACTAATATACCATTCATTTATACCATATAATCTTAACATAATGTGTTCTTTAAACCATTAAAGAACATCATCTTTAAAGAAAGAATGGTTTAAACTCATGATGGGAGCAATACATGATATTATGTGGTCATGTTGGAAATTTTTTGGAGAGCCACCCTCCAAGTGGACATATGCCAGGGGTGAATTACAGCCAAATTAATAATCACTTAATAATCAATAATAGATAATAGTCAATACATTTCACACTTAATACTAAAATAAGTAAAATAAGTAGTTTTATAATACTTAATATTTATTACTACTTAATACTGATCAATTAATCACACTTTAATCTTTATACTTAGTACTATTTGAATTTGAATAATAAGAAAACTTTCCAGACCTGGATGAGAATGAGCAAAACTCTTTATTGATGCTGATCGGCCCCTGCTTCCATTGAGCTCAAGGAGGAAAAACTTCTAAGTTCAAAGTATCAAAGAAAAGAAAAAACCCAAACAGCGTGTCCCCGTGCCACCCAAAAAAGTTCCCCCCCTTTCAGAAAATCCCTTCTATATACCATGGCACTCTTAGGTGCCGTCATACCTTCGTGCGTCATTATCCACCTGACCTGTCTGGCTCTTCTCCTGACATTACAGAATTGCAGAATCGCCCGTGGCCCCCCTGCTTCATTTCCCCGAAAAACAAGTCTGCCCTTTCACCGTAAATTAAGTTTGGCCTGTTTTTGTTCCCGCCGAACTTCTGCATTATTATTAAAAATATGCTGCGTTGACAAAACTATTGTCAAGGCTGTGCCCCCAAGAACATCTTGTCCTGCTCCCTGTCATGTATCACCCGTATCACCCAGACGAAACGCACGTCTTGAGGACCAATCTCACCAATCAATCACCAATTCTCCAGCTGCAATGGGTGAGTTTTCCCCTATCTGCTTTTATGTATGACGATTTGATATGATATGATTCTTCTTGATTATACGCCTTTATATAAAATATGTAGTTAAGATGATTACCTGTATTGTGAACCTATACTATATGATTACCTGTGTTAGTACTATGATTATCTGTATTGTACGCCTATACTATGTATGGTTATCATGACAATCACCTATAACCTATTCGCCCTACACTGAATTAATCACTTCTCTCCATTTAACCTAAAGATAATAAAGATATAACTAATCAGCACAGTGATAATACTCAATTCCGCAATCACCTACCCTCCCTGTGATATAGGAGTTCTGATTTATGATATGATTAATATGATTATGACATTCGACGGTATTTGATCAATTATGTTAGGATATGAGTTCCTTGATTACAGTAACATACGGTTCCAAATCAATTGGATTATAGATTATATATTAGCCGTAGTTGACTTACAAGTAAGGTTTTTTATCTGGTTAGTAAACGTATTGCATTATTCCTTAAGCTAAGCTTTTGCATTTTATAATGTTGTTTTGCATATATGTGGAGATCTGTTTATGCTGACTCCGTAAATTTGCTAGACTTATGATCTCAGTCTGTCGTGTTTGTCCAGACTGGGCCTGCACATGCATTCTAATTTTAAGCCTTAGTTCCTCTGTTCTCACCTAAAGGACAGGTTCCCTTTTTCTTGTTTGTCACAGATGCTCAGAGTCAGCAAGATCGTCCAGATGGCCGACCTATGAGGCCTTCTCGCCGTTATATGAGATCTTATATGATACCTTATGCGAGACCTGTGCCCGCCGAACTTCTGGTCCGCTACCGCCGCTACCAGCTGGACCATATAACCCGTGAACTTATCACGTTCATGGAACAACTCAGTTCTCCCAACCTCCCCGAGCATCCCTTCACACCATCCTACATTGTGAAAAGGCCTCAGGCCCGCACTTCCTCTACCCAGACCGATGGCTGTCCTCATGCTGTTCCTGAGCGTTGCTGCTCTGCGCTGGAACCCCCTGCCTCTCCTTCTTCTCCTTCAACCTCCTCCTCCCCACCTCCTGGATCTCCCGACTACTCTCCTACGTCTCCTGTGCCTGGGCCTAGCTCTGCCTATTGAGTTCTATGACTTCAATAAACCAACTACACCCCTTATCTCTGCCTCACGCGTCATCTATTCAGATATCTATATATAGAAATGAAATATTATACATAATTATACATATATATATATATTATTATATTATATTATTATATCATAGTCCATATAGCTCTTATACTCCCTATAACTCGTACACGACCTAATGCCGATATACAATATTATAGCTCAACACTATTACAACATCCGGCCTACCCCCATATAGTGGTAATAGTTCATAGAATAAGAGCACACACCCAAATTTTCCCACAGTCACCGTGCCGGCTACGGCACACCACCGCTAGGAGACGAGGCTGCATCTACTTCGTTGTAACTTTTAAGCATTAAATCCTCTAAATACACAGTTATATTATATAATGTTTGAAAGCTTAGACTCAGGATTTTATTAAGCCCACATACAAAGCATAATATGATTTATAGCAGTCATAATAATTTAATCAAGTTGATAGCCACCTGAACTAGGCGGCGCTAGTTCGGTTTGTTAACTTACCTTTAAACGCTTCCCTTTCTTCACTGGGGTAATATTTTCCAAAACAAATGCTTGTAAAAAATCCCCAAGAGGCCAAGGAACTGGAATATGTAAGCCTTTTAATCCAAAACGCTTTGCTCACCTCACAAGTATTACGTTTCTGACCGAAAACTGTAAACAGTAGTTCACTTCCGTCCGTTGTTTCGGCTCTAACTTCTCCTAGAAGGCTTATAAAACTACACTGAGGCATCAAGTTTGTAGTCCAGGGCCTAATGAATCAAACAAGCCCTCTCATGAGCCAATCGATGCCTGTAGTGCAGAGATAGACGGCTGAGAATCCAATGATGTCTCTCCATACTAGGTGGGACACCCTCCTTTTGATTGACAATTGCTCCCTCCAGTAGCGATTTCATGATCCGTGTCCTTTACAGCTCTTTAGCCAATAAGGAGACAATTCCAACGGTATGCAACATGACACATCTGGTAAGGGGTGCGCAGTAGAGGCTGCGCAAAAGTTTTTTTGTGCAATTCTCGAACTTTTCTCACTCTCACACCTCAGGGTGTCAGGTTACAGGCCTTTTCTTACAGCAGACTTCTAGGCAGAGGGGTTCTCTTTGTTTTAGGCCTTTTAAACTGAGCATGCAGTCTTTTAATTGAAAGTTATACAGTAAACAAGTAAACAAGAAAAACATGAACGGACGGAAATGTCCTTAGAAAAATATTCATATAAAATCCATTTTTGAGTCTTTTGACTTGAATTTTTTTTTTGGTGAAATCTAAGACATGTGGCTATGACCCTCGGTTGGTATCTCCCATCATTAAATACAGCAATGTATTTAATCAGTTTATCAGGTAAACAACTCAGACGGAAATCAAAACCCTCCATTCTAGCCTCTGTAACTTTGTGTCAGTAAGGCCTGGAATCAACCTGACACTTGTATCTCAAACTAGAGACTCTCTCATTGGAAAGAAGAGAGTCTCTAGTTTGAGATACAAGTGTACAACTTTTTATGAGGGTATGTCATGTAGGCAAAAATCATGAAAATAGGGGGCGACCAGGATTCACTTTCACATTCAGAAGTTCAGTATTCAGTCAGTGGGTAGATTTGCTGTGTCACAGTTAATAAATAGGAAACACCATCTGATTCATTTCATAGACTATTATCAATAAATTTATGTACAATATCAAATTATTAAAACAATGTGCCATGTCCTAATGTATATAGCTAACATTCTGAAAACATGTGATATATATCAGCAGAAGAGTGAGTATAATCACATGAATGTTGACTGCATGAATGCTATAAATGTATTACAGAACGACGATGTCACCAGCCCGTGTTTTGTTTTGTTTTTTTTCGGTGTCCTTTGACATCGCTCTGCATGTGTGTGAGTGAGTGACGCCGCTTCGCTTCTGGTTTCCAGTGGGGGACGCCGCCTAACTTCCTGCAGGCAGATGATGTCACAGCTTGGATTTGTTTTGTTTTTTTTCTTTCTAGTTTCCCTGAGTCATCACCCCACATCCGTCTGGTGGGGGACATCGTTTCACTTTCTGGTTTCCCGTGGAGGACGCCACCTCACTTCCTGTCTGCTGGGGGTGTTGCAGGCCTTTATATTGCTACAGGTATATTTTTGTTTATTTTTTGCTCCATGGCAGAGGTTTTTTCCTGCCATCCCCCCTTTCTGTTTTTCGAGACGTGGGTCTTACCGTGGTGTGCAGGGGGTTGTGCTTTGCCCTTCTGCTCGGCTGTGGACATAAGTAAGGCACTACTTACATGGCGGCACGGCAGTAGCAAGCAGCATGCAGCGGCCACTCCGGAATCAATATGGTGCTATTTTTGTTTTTTAAGGTTTTATTTATGGTCCATTCCTACACTTTTTCACACAACGCTCACTACATCCCCTCCCGGACCACTGGCATTAGGCCACACCGAGACATGATCTTCCCAGGAAGCAGAGATCGGAAAGGTTCTCCAGGTTCTCTTCATGCAGGTTGGCTCTTGCATGATTTCTGTACTGTATTAGTCTCTGGCAGTCATATACATGAACATCACTTCCTCTGGTGTCTTATAGCAATGATAAATCTTATGGCAATGATACAGGTGATGTACCAGTATGCTGAAAGTGTACTCAAGACCAACAGAATGCTAAATGTCATATTTTAAAGTAAAATGGTGAATCAGACAAGGTTGCTCATTTTCGTATATGTTGTACAGTTTATTAAATTGAATTGTTTCGACACAGACTATGAACGTTCTAAATGGCTTAATTTTAATTTTACCTAGTTTTCATTTTTTCATGTTGTATCTTCTTATGCAGAAAAAATGATGGTTTAAATACAAAATTCAAAATGAAATTAAGAAAAATAGAAGGCAGACTGAAAAACTGAATTGCACAAACCAAGCATGCCACTCAGGAAGATTCTAATAATCAAGTAACCTCAACCCTATGGGATCGCCTAGCTTGCCTGGAGCCCCCTACTGTCCTAGTTGAGAAAATAGTGTCATTACTAGAAGCCTTTGTGTGAGACAAATTACAATGTGTTCCACAAAGCATCCTCCTTCTCCGTAAAGAAAAAGGAGAGCAGAGCTTGGTAGACATTAGAAGCAGAATAGCAATGTTTTATTTACTGTATGAACACTGAAAAATCTGATTAGTTTGTTTGTGATCGTAGCTTATATTTAATGGGCCTAATATTCTTAAATATTTCGAACAATTCTGTTTTAAGAAAATAGTGGGGGGGGGGGGCACAGTGGCTTAGTGGGTAGCACGTTCGCCTCACACCTCCAGGGTCGGGGTTCGTTTCCTGCCTCCGCCTTGTGTGTGGAGTTTGCATGTTCTCCCCGTGCCTCGGGGGTTTCCTCCGGGTACTCCATTTTCCTCCCCCGGTCCAAAGACATGCATGGTAGGTTGATTGGCATCTCTGGAAAATTGTCCGTAGTGTGTGAGTGTGTGTGTGAATGAGAGTGTGTGTGTGCCCTGCGATGGGTTGGCATTCCGTCCAGTGTGTATCCTGCCTTGATGCCCGATGACGCCTGAGATAGGCACAGGCTCCCCGTGACCCGTAGTTCGGATAAAGCGGTAGAAAATGAGTGAGTGAGTGAGAAAAGAGTGTGGATCCCAAGGCCCTGTCTCACTGTATTGGCTCGTAGAAGAGCCTTCATTGGGAGGAGGACGAAAGGACACTAAGGACAATTCTACAGGTCTCACACAAACTACAAACAAAAACGTTCACAACACTGAGGAGACTAGTGGACACTGCAGGACCGGACATGAGAGCGGTGGCAGAGGAACTTGGGTTGCGTTCACAACAAAACACAGAAGCCATTTTTTTTTCCATTTTCACTCACTTTACACTAGTGAGCTAATTACAGTTTCAGTATTATGAGTTACCATTGTTCATGTTTGTATTGTATTTTCATGTTGTATACACAAATTTTGACGAGAATTAACGTTTTCTTCCAGGTTTCTCCCAATGTATGAATGAAGCCAATTACTTGAGTGAACTAGTATAATTAGTTTATGTTCCAATTCATATTTAAGAAGATTGATACATTTTTTTCAGGTTTGTTTGGTGAATTCTGAGTTGCCCTGCTGTCACTACCTCTGAGCTGAATTCAGGGAAAAGAGTCACACTGCGCTTGTATAGTGAAGCTCTTCAAACATTACTGAGACCTACAGGGAGTATTGTACAGAAGAAAGGTGTAGTACTCTGGATGACCTATAGGCAACATGTAGAAACAGATGTGGTGGTTAACGCATTTACTGATGTTTTGAGGAGCCTGTAATGTAGTTTCTGGGTTTGGCTCATTTTTAACAGAACAGAACAGAAAGAAGTCCAGACGAAGTCAAAGTACACCACAATCATAGACGAGGACAAAACTAGGCCACACACAAATTATATCATACAGTCTGTGGAGCTGAGTGTACCGAGCATGCCAAGATATACACATAATATATCAATGCCCACTTAGTTCTAAACAGGACCTGTGCATGCTCTTAAGGAGCATCAGAGACAGTCTCACTGCTCACTGGGCCATCCCACAGCCCCAACCTCAAACAACAGTCACCCTTTAAGTCTGTGCATGCTAGATGTCAGAGGGTAGGACTAAGAACCAAGACCTACTTTATCATGTTGAGTCGGGCACCCACATAAATGTCATTAGATATGGCAAATGTCATTAGATATGGCAGATAAAATACAGTGAAACACACATGGTAACAACACTAATAGACAAATCATTGACCTCTACTGCAGTATATTTCTCTAGGGATAACAGACCTGCCAACCTTGGAAAAAAAATTTGAGTAGCAACTTACTGCAGCAACACGGCATGAGGTCAGGCACATTTGCTGGTCATTGTTGATTAAGTTCACATGCTCACTCATCACAACTTTTTACTTAGCACATAGTTCTCACTCACCACCATATCAAGTTATTCAACATACAAGTAGACCATGAAGAACTCTTTTATTGAAAAGGCAACATAAAAACTATTTTAACAACTCTTTATGTATTGCCATAAATTAGATCTAATGAACTAAACATTTGACAACACATGCATGTGTTAATTTTCTCAGCAATAATGCAAGACTCTAGACTTCACTATGGTTTTGACTGGCTGATCATATAATAATACCTCCCTCATCATTTCTACTTTCTGCTTCTATTTCCCTGCTTTTCACAAAAAAATCTGATGTCCATCAGATGTGATCTACAGGATCCAGTAACAATCAAGTCAGAATACGATTGATATTTAAAAAATTACATTAGTTACGTCATGTTATAGCATGACTGCGTGCTATTAAAGGGATGCACAGACGCTCGCGAATATTGATTTCTGCGTGTTTGCGCCATACGTGTTTGTATGTTTCCTATATAAATACTGGCAAATAAAGTCAAAATTGATCTGTGCGTAAAACTTAAACTTGAGGCACAACACCGGACACTTGGGCACATGCCCCAGTAAAGGAGTCTAACGACGCCTGTAGTTCGGCGGGTTTATTAAAATGGATGAAATTCACAATTCTGGCCATTTACCTTTGAAACGTTAAGTCCCCACTTGTAAAAAAAACAGTCACTGTAAGAAGAAATGAAAACGGACAGAGATAGATGAAAACCACATTCGTTTTGACAGCTCTCTGCTTGTAGCATTGAAGAGTTTTAAACTGGCTGTAGCGTCTGGTACCGGTCATTTTAGATTTCATGTCCCAGGCACCCTAAATTTCAACATCTACTCCTCAATTAACTGATGACCACTCAGTTTTACGATTTTATTGAGGGCTACACTCCACAGCGTCACACACCCACAACTGGCTCCAGAATGACTGGAGCCCACAAAAAGACCAGATAACCCCATGCGGCTTCTCCGATTGAACTCATCGGGCCCTAAACCAGAACACACACACACACACACACACACACACAACACAATGAGACATTCCTTTTACTAATAAAACCCGAAGATAAGGTACTCTAAGGTTCTCATTCTTATAAACCTTTTTTGTAATGTGTTCTTCTTTTAAGGCTTGCCTGACTTAAAATTATTTGCTCCTTAATTTCCTGACAAGGGTATATTTTATTCATGCGTCAGAAAACAACATTGTATTTAACATCCGTTACACTCTAATTACTGATCATGGCATGTTAATGCATACTTGTTCTAACGCTGTATGCCCCTTTAAGGGCCGATGTCAGAATGTATACGAATCTATCGTTTTCTTTTTACTTCCCTAATGAAAGTGCATCTTGTTTTATGTTTCATTTTTGTTTCTTTGCCTTTATAAGAACACAATATCGTATTAACATCAGTTACCCTTCGATTACTGATCTGTGTATATAATGTACCGCTGCCTTTATACCGTCATTACCCTTCATGTTTAGTATCCAAATGACCACAAAATTATCGGTTACTCGTTTTTTAAACAACGGTGTATTTTATTTGAGCTCGAAAGGCGCCATACCGTCTTAATACACCCTGGATCAAACTCATCTAAAAGTTTGACAGCTAAACCACGGCCACAGACACCTGAAACAAAGGGAGTTTTTCCCTCCAAAAATCCTGACCGAAGTATTGGTCATCTCCCCAAAGATGGGTGGAGTTCGCGACCTTTAAATTGTCACAAACACCAATAATCCGTGGTCAGACTTTCGGAACAGCTTGGAGACGACTCCATCTTCCTTCAAAGAAGTTCCTGCAAGCTTCACTTCCAAGAACGACAACTGCTCTGATCTTCAGGAGAACTTGTAAGAACGTCTGACCCCACCCTAACTGACTTTTCAGAGATTTCTCTGTTGCATCCGGACTCTTGTGCAGTAAGCCAATGCAAGTAACCGTTTCCTTTACCAACCAACTTAGATGCGTAATTTTAAGTAGGAATCTTTCATTGAATCATAAGGTGAATTTAAGTTTCTGTGACGATTTCCCAGTTAGGGTGTGATTAATTTTTGAGTCTAAGCTTGCCATTCCTTTCCTTCCTTTCTCTAGTTTCTTCTTTCCAGTTTCTTCCTCCCTTTCCCCAATTTTAATTTCTTTTGTTTTATTTTATTTTCATCTTTGTTTTCCCTATTTCTTTTGTTTGTTTGTGTAGTTAGTTTTATGTTGTGTTTAAATTTAAATTACGGTATAAAGTAGAAAGGGAAGCGAATCTTTCTTGGCCAGGAAGATACCGCCTTCATAGAATAAATAAAGGCTACACAGCCTGTCCGCCGGACGAATAGACCAAATAAGTGTAACGCTAATTCCATTACCGTTAATTTCAACTTAGGTTAAAATATTTAGAGTCACTATAACACGTTATAGTTACTTATAAATATTTACCTTGCTTCGCGAGCCAAAATCGCTACATGGCACTATGATTGGTCGAATTATTATTTTCCCAGGTTGCTGTCCAATGCAGTTACACCCCTAGGTGCATTGCCTGGTGCGCAAATGCACAGACAGTTGGACTCAAAGGCATCAATGGTTTTTTACAATGCGTATTTTGAAGCGACAAATCGTAGCAGCGTTCTTTGATGTCTAAATGCGTATCTGCTACACAAAATGCGTACGTCGCCTTCAAAGCTGGAGACCAGGTGGGCCTGAGGACAGCCAGGGCCAACCTATACCGTGGCATCAGAGAGGCTAATAAGCAGTACTCCAGGAGGATGTTATGTACTGTAAAGCTGCAGACAATGTCAATTGTAAAAAGCGCTATACAAATAAACTTGAATTGAAATTAATTGAATTGGTAGCCCATCAATTCAGCGACAGCAGAGACTCTCGGAGCCCATGGCAGGGGATACAGACCATTACGGACTACAAGTCCGCACCACGGACCTGTGACAGTAACATCTCTCTGCTGAATGAGCTGAACGCCTTCTTTGCTCGCTTTGAGAAGCAAAACAGCTCCACTGCTCAGAAGATTCCACCTCCTCCCGGTGACCAGGTGATGATGCTGACCCCGGATTGCGTGAGGAGATCCTTCAGCAGGATCAATGTACGTAAAGCTCCGGGTCCTGACAACATTCCTGGGCGTATACTGAGAGACTGTGCAGTGGAACTCACTGATGTCTTCACAGACATTTTTAACATCTCACTCAGTCAAGCTGTTGTCCCCACATGCTTCAAAGCTGCCACTATCATTCCAGTCCCGAAAAAGCCGTCTCCATCATGCTTCAATGATTACCGTCCTGTTGCACTCACTCCTATCATCTGGAAGTGCTTTGAATGTCTAGTCATGCACCATATCAAGTCTGTCGTACCCCCCTCTCTGGACCCCTTCCAGTTTGCATATCGGCCCAACCTCTGATGCCATCTCAACTGCCCTCCATTCAGCAATCACTCATGTGGACAAAAAGGATTTGTACGTTAGAATGCTGTTCATAGACTTTAGTTCAGCATTCAACACTATCATCCCTCAACAGCTCACTAACAAACTGCTTCAGTTAGGGCTCAGCACTTCACTGTGCAACTGGCTATTGGACTTTCTGACTGGAAGACCTCAGGCAGTATGGGTCGGCAGCAACACATCCAGCACCATCACACTGAACACTGGGGCCTCCCCAAGAATGTGTGCTGAGCCCCCTTCTCTTCACCCTGCTGACCCATGACTGCACACCATCACACAACTCCAACCTCTTTATGAAGTTTGTGGATGACACGACTGTAGTGGGTCTCATTAGCAAAAAAGTTGAGACAAACTACAGGAATGAGGTGAGACACCTGGCCGAGTGGTGCACTGACTACAATCTCTCTCTGAACGTGGAGAAGATGAAGGAGATTGTTGTCAACTTCAGGAGAACGCACACTCAGCATGCTCCTCTGACCATCAATGGTGCCAATGTGGAGAGAGTGAGTAGCACCAAGTTCTTGGGTGTGCACATCACAGAGGACCTCTCCTGGACTGATAAAGCAGCAGCACTGGCCAAGAAATCACAGCGTCTCTACTTCCTCTGTAAACTGAGAAGAGCCAGAGCCACGCCACCCATCATGCACACCTTCTACAGAGGCACCATCGAGAGCATACGATTGAGCTGCATCACTGTGTGGATCACCTACGGTGTTGCAACGTATCCTGCTGGAAGACGCTACAGCGCATAGTGAGAGCAGCTGAGAAGATTATTGGTGTCTCTCTCCCCTCCCTCCAGGACATTTTGTAACTATTGTACTATTGTAACTATTTTGGACTATTGTAATGCACTACTACGTGGTTGTCCCGCATCTTTAATAAATAGGCTTCAGTTAGTCCAAAATGCAGCAGCCAGAGTTCTCACTAGGACAAGAAAGTATGACCATATAACCCCAATTTTATCATCTCTACACTGGCTACCTGTTAAGTTTAGAATTGATTACAGACTGCTGCTACTTACGTACAAGGCTCTTAATGGTTTAGCTCCCATGTATCTAACTAGTTTTCTAACACGTTACAATCCTTCACGCTCTCTGAGATCACAAAACTCAGGACTTCTGGTAGTTCCCAGGATATCTAATTCTACTAAAGGTGGTAGAGCATTTTCTTATTTAGCTCCCAAACTTTGGAATAGTCTTCCTGATAGTGTTCGGGGCTCAAACACACTTTCCCAGTTCAAAAGCAGATTAAAAAGAAAATTATTTATCAGTTTGATCCAAGAGCGATTTTTTTTACTTTGCTTTTATTCCATACTTTTACATGCGTGTGTTGTAGTCTTTCAAAAGTGTGTCTTCAGCTGTCTGCTTTATTTGAACAGAGAAGCACAGGTACGCACAGCGTGCACGCGCAGTCAGAGCTGGAGGCGTTTATCTATAACGTTAATCAGCGGAAAGACGCAAAGACGGCAACCAAAAGCAGTGAAATTTCACTATTCTTATTACCAGAGTTGTCATATAATATATAATATAGAACTCTTTGTTTTAAATTCTCACTGAGGGCTAAAACCCCCTAAAGATGAAATTCTAGAACCGCCCCTGGTGTCAACCCAAAAAACACGAAGTGCTTAATTAGCATTAATTTTAAAACATCAAAATAATTTTGATTTGTTTTCAATGACAGAGCTGGAATCTCCCTACAGTTTGGGATATGGCCTTGGTGATACACTTGGTATACATTATATTTCCAAAAGCATTCGGTCACCTGACCTTTCCTGCTATATGTGGTTGTTTTCTGATCTCATCCCTACTGAACACCTTTGGGATGAATGTGAACGCTGACTCCACCCTACCTTACCTACATCATTGCCTGCCTTTCATAACACTCTTGTGGCTGATGAACACAAATATCCATCAGCACACTCCAAAATTATATATTCATATACATATATACACACACACACACACACACACACACACACACACACACACACACACACACACACACACACACACACACACACACACACACACAACACTTGTTTGACTGTATATTTGTAATCACACCCCCAGTGTCACCCATATGAGGATGGGTTCCCCTTTGAGTCTGGTTCTTCTCAAGGTTTCTTCCTTACCAATTTAAGCGAGTTTTTCCTTGCCACTGCTGCCTGAGTCACGTCAGACTTGCTCATTGGGGATAAATACATATACATACATACATACATACATACATACATACACACTGTGAACTATATATATCTTAAATTTTTTACTATATTCATTCTCTATATTTCTCCTTATGTTTACCTTCTGTTCTATGTTCTGTAAAGCTGCTTTGAGACAAAGCCTATTGTAAAAAGCGCTATATAAATATATTGCGCTATTGAATTGAATCTACGAGACCCATCCCACCCGCAAAGCCCTCTGCATTGCGGATGATCCCATCCACCCATTACACAGCTTCTTCAGTCTGCTGCCATCAGGGAGGAGACTGTGGAGTCTCCGGGCCAGGACCAACATATTGAAGGACAGCCTCATTCATCAGGCTGTCAGGAAGCTGTACTCGCTCTCGAACTTGCCTCCACTTCCCTTTTCTGTCCCAGGCACCACAGATCTATGGACCCAACACACCCCTCCAGATCCCACATCCCCATGGCTTTCCACTCCCCCCTCCCAATAACATACGACAACATGCACCAGTCGCTTTGTGCAGCATTGGTTTGCTCATTTTTCACTTTATCTGCATATGCCTTGCACTACCTTATTAAATTCCATTGTTAATATTTTGCACCTTGGGACTGAGAGAAATACATTTTCAATTCTCTATGTATGTACTGTACATGTGGAAGAGTTGACAGTAAAGAAGAACTTGAATATGGTAACAGACCCAACTAAATGCATTATGAATGTCAGAACAAACTACGAGCAATTTCCAGGGAAAAAATTGGAACAAAATACCATAACAATGGTTATACATTCAATTATTAGATATTGGCTTAGACTGGTCACTTCCATGCAGTGTTGTATAAAGTACTAGAAAGCAATACTTGAGTAAAAGTACAAGTATCGTACTAGAAAAATACTTAGGTAGAAGTGAAAGTCACCTTTTAGAATATTACTCAAGTAAAAGTCTTAAAATATCTGATATTTACTGTACTTAAGTATCAAAAGTAATTTTTCTGATATTTAAAGTACTTAAGTATTTGAAGTAAAAGTAAAAAGTAAAATTTCAAAAAAATATTCACAAGACAAAGACCAAATCAATAAATGTTATTTTTACTTAGTATTTAATGGAATGTTTGCATTAATATGTTGTTTGTGCTACAACACTGGTAATAAGAATAGTGACATTTCACTGCTTTTGTTATAGATAAATGCCTCCAGCTCTGACTGCACATGCATGCTGCGTGTACCTGTGCTTCTCCGTAGAGCTTGCGGAGTGTAATGCAATCTAGGAGCAGTGATGCGCCAAACCTCCCTTATTGCAGTCACACACATTTCTGCTGATTTTATTTTGTAGTAATGAGTAACGAAGATGTTTAATGGAAATATAACGGAGAAAAAGTATACATTTTATCTAGGAAATGTAGTGGAATAAAAGTGAAAGTTGGCAAATTTAAATAGCGAAGTAAAGTACAGATACGTGACATTTCTACTTAAGTACAGTAACAAAGTATTTTTACTCCGTTACATTACAACACTGCTTCCATGCATTCCTACATTATACAAAGACACAAAGACAATTAAGACACACAGATGAGAGTTAGAGGAGCTTGTGCAGCACAAACAGCAGGACAAAGTTCATCTTTAATATTCATGATCGTCAGGCATAGCAGAGAATGAGCAAACCTCCTGATAAAACGAGGAATGAACAAATATTTCTGCTGCTTAGTGAAGATTAATTCTGCTGCTTAGTGAAGATTAACAACTAATCGACTCCTTTCCGTTACTTTTTACATGATTCAGATGATAGAAACACTGCAGTTTAAGAATATGATATATAACTGAGATAGCAGATGATCACCACATGGTGGCAGATAGTAAGAAGAGGCCTTTATTTGCCACATACACATTACAGCACTGTGAAATTCTGTCTTCACGTGTCCCAACTTTAGATGTTAATGTCAGCCATGTTACAGCTCCCCTGGACCTTACCTCCTCCTGTTTAATCCTGGACAAGCCCTCAGAGAGCTCTGTAGAATATTTTTGAGTTCACTGCTGCTGCTACATCTGAGCTGAATTAAAGGAGTATTTATACAGAAGGAAAGTGTAATTCTTGGTGTTATCTTTAGGCAACACTGATGAAAAAAACAGCAGAAACAGTTGTAGGTAATGTATTAAGAAATTGATCTAATCACTGTTCTCTGTTGCAGACTAAGAAGGACAGACAGAAGTTGATGGGGGAAGTGTGTATGTGTCTGTTTGTGTGTGTGTTTGTGTGCGTGTGAAGATGTATTTAAACTACTGAAAAGCAGAGATTGAAGAGAAAAGCTGTTAATAATAGAAACATTTGGTGGTCTGTTAAAACCAGTCATGATGGAAAAAAACAGAAATCACATAATGAGGTTTTTTTTTTCTGCCTATAACAGAAACATGTGAAATCTATATGTTAATATTAAATAAATGTATTGGATGTGGGTAGTGAAAGATTAGAAATGTGTTGACCTTGGACCTAAGAAAACACAGTGGACAAACACCAGCAGATGACATGGCACCCCAAACCATCACTGACTGTGGAAACTTTACACTGGACCTCAAGCAACGTGGATTGTGTGCCTCTCCTCTCTCTCCATTTTTATATATATATATATATATATATATATATATATATATATATATATATATATATATATATATGAAGGTGATATATATCAGCAGAAGAGTGAGTATAATCACATGAATGTTGACTGCATGAATTCTATAAATGTATTACAGATAAGAACAGAAGGAAAGTTAACTTACAAGCAGTGACTAGCTTAAATTCACTTTTATTAGTATGGCAGCAGCTCAACTAAAATTTAATAAGCTTTCTATGTAAAGAGTTTCATGACTGAACACAGCATGTGAAAAGCACACACTGCAGTTCAACACCAAAAATAAAAAAAAATTACACTGCATTATTTTTCACCATTTTGAACCAATCCCTTTCCAATATATTACAGTGTGACAAAAGAGAAATTATGGTTTTATGTCACAAATTTAAAGAAAACATCCCATAATTTTGAAGCAATTATAAATAGCAATTTATTTGCAAATAAAAAAAATCAGATTTTCATGTTTCACCCATTTAACTGTTTCATATTGTCACATTGTCAATAGATGAGTTTACAGCCCCCTAGTGGAGTAAAACCTTTTTCCCTCACTCATTAGTTAGAGTCTCTTTTTCAGCATTGGTTCAAACCTGACTGACTGCACATCAATAGCATTTAGAGAGAAAAAAGACTACTGTCACAAATGTTAAATAAAATTCATTAGGAGAAGAGAGTCTCATCGTCCTCAGCACTGCTGTTCTGACAGGATACACCGCTATCATATGGATGCATCACAGACCACTGAACACATTGCAGCCTAAAAACAGACAACAAACTGGACTCCAATTCCCACAACAAACCTGCACTTCAGCATTCACTTTACACCTCACCTGTTGCTAGTTGTCTTACACTCACCACAAAACTTTATAAACCATGTTTAGTTTCAAAAGTATCTGTTCAGTTTCCTTAGTTTTCTGTTCATTCCAAGCCTTTTTTTTTATTGTTTGCCATCATTTGGGTCCTAAATGCATCAGTTTTTGATTTTCCTTTTATTGGATTCCCCCGGAAGAGCTGGAGGAAGTGTCTGAGGAGAGGGAAGTCTGGGCATCCCTGCTTAGACTGCTGCCCCCGCGACCCGGCCCCGGATAAGCGGTAGAAAATGGATGGATGGATGGATGGATGGATGGATGGATGGATGGATGGATGGATATACTGTTTGCCGATCACTAAATAAAATTATGTAGTAAAGTTATTTCTCTGCATTTTGTAACGTTTCTATACTTTGGTCATTTAAATTTGGCCTTCTGCTCATGAGTCGTTTGTCCTCTTACAACAAATGATCTTACCAACCATCTCACCAACCTCAAGAAGACAAAAAAAGTCAATCTCTTAGTAAATGAACCCCATTACTAATATTTACAAAGTATGTACATTTGTTACAGACACAAATGATAAAAGATAAACATACAAACAGTTTTATAGACAGGAATAAATCAGTTGTTTATAATTGAGCATATAGCAAGTCTTCAAATCTTTTAACCCTCCTAAAAAATATATTTGATATAATAAACCTTATTTATATACAAAAATGCCTCATTTTTAGTAAAAAGAAAACAAACAGAAATGTTTAATTATTTTCACCATAGAGGCACAAAGGTTGATGCACAATTACAGGCTGGTATATTTCAAAGGCAGAAGATTGTTTTGAAACCATTTTGACCATTTTTAATGTCAGCAATGAAATTATGCCATGTTTTTGAGTAAAATAAGCAGAAATTGTTAAATATTATTTTGGATGACCTCTGACATAAATGTCGAACATTACTCAGCATATCTCCAGGCTAAAGCTTACTGATGCAACTAAATTTATAACTAAGAGAGGAAACAAATATGATTTGCAAAACACACGTATTTTACTTTTGAACTTCTTTATAGAAACATGAATGTGTGTGTGTGTGTGTGTGTGTGTGTGTGTGTGTGTGTGTGTGTGTGTGTGTGTGTGTGTGTGTAGCATCATTTCGGGAGATCATATTTTAATTTTTTTTTCGGGAGATCACAATTTTAAGGCATATCAAAAGTGTGAAATATGTACAAATGTGTAGCTTTTTTTTTCTGGAGGCCTAATGAAATGCAATGCCCAATTTGTGTGTGTGTGTGTGCGTGAGTGTGTGTTTTGGGTGCGTGTGTTAGTGCACATATTATGTGTGCATTTCTGTGTCTGTATGTATGTTCATTGCGCTGAAAGGGAAAAAGTGTGACCTATTGCCCCACTAAATGTGGCCGGGTCAAAATTACCCAGAAGGATCCAAAACGCATAGTATATACTGGTCTGAACACATAGTTCAACGAAAATAGGCAAAATTAATTTGCCTCCCAAAGTTCATAATTTGGAACAACCCTGGTAAATTTCAGGAAAATATGTGGAAAGAAAATTCAAGTTATGACACATTAAATCCTTCCAGCCGGATCAAATAGACCCGGGGAAAATAGGAAGGTTAAAGGCCTCAAGACATTAGTACCACCAATCAGAGGGAGGCATCAATCAGGACAGTCGTCCAATCAGGAGATGCCTGCATTTGAACACAGAGCACTCACATGTATAAAGCATATATAGAAACAATTAACCAAATGTTTACCATTAACCATAATTGTAATTTCACCCCTGACTTGTGAAGGCAGTCGAAGGTGTCGTACTAACAGTTCTTTTGGGATTTTTCTTCAGATCTCACAAAAACTGTTATCAGATGTTGTTTACCTCGACTGACCAATACAGTGTCTGCTTAGTATATTAGTGATTTTTCTCTTTTTCAGAACATTCAGTATTGTTGTACTGTTAGAAAACTTGCTGGGGATTTTAATGACTGTAAAATATTTTCTTTCGGAACTCGCTTAATGATTTTCATATTAAAATAAGGGGAGTTTACAAAACAAAACCTAACTTCATTTTGCCGTTATTGTCTCTAGTGTGTACTTTTATATTTGCTGTTGTATTCCGTTATTGTTTCTTATGTCCTACTACTTTCTCATTGTGGTTTTATATTGTTTACTATGCCAACTCCCTCATTATAACTGAGAAAACTGAACTAAAGAAGAAATACATTGCATCCAAGTACAAATGACAATAAAGAAATAATACAGAAATAAAGATCCTCTTGACCTCTATGGAATGTGGAATAATAGGATGTGCTGGATCAAGTGCTATTCTGTTGAAATGGATGATGAAGGAAACAAATGGTTAACTTCATGTTCATTAGATGAACCGTATCAATGCTATCCAACTTCAAACCCTGCTCTCATATTCCCATACAAAATAAAAGTGAGATTAAGGCTACAAATACCAGAAATTGTGGAGCTAGGAGAAAAAGACAAAGAGAAGAAAAAAAGAAGAGAATAGTAAAAGCAGTAGAAGAAATAAAACAACTGTTGAATAAAATAAAGAATATGAAGCTTGAGGAATTAAGAAATCAATGGATGATAAAGAATCAGACTCTGGACCAAGACAGAAATGAAGAATGGATCAAGATCAAGAATATTAAAGTGATTAAGTTTTCTTTATTTCTTTATATATTTTCTTTTTTTTTTTGCTTTCAAAATATGTATGCAATAATATTGCTTATGTGTTAAAAGATGTGCTGAGTATGTTATATGAAGGATCTCTTGGAAAGAAAAAAAAAGTCAAGCCTCAATGCTCAGAAGGACACCGTCAACAGTAATCCGTAAAGGGAAACCCCAACACTCGTGGGGGAGGGACTTAGTAAATTATATTGCAAGTTTGTGCTGTTTGAAAGGAATGTACTGTATACCTTAAAGAATACAACCGGTCGCTGACCACTGGGTCACCGGTTTGGGGAAAGAGGAATGGAATAGAATGTTGTTTTTAAAGTCAATAAGAATACCATATTGGTGAAAGGCTTGGAAATGAATAAAAGTGTGTGTATTCTAGTGGTGACAAGCTCAGTGCATGTTATACTCTGTGTGCATCAGAGAACAAACGCAAGCTTACACTTGGAGAGAGTTTGTTGGTTTGTTACAATATTTGCATTTTAATTACTTTTACTTATTCTAATACTGTTTGATTATTTGAAGGAGATTTTATTTGTAATTTTATTTTATTTTATTTTATTTTACATATCTTACACACATTTATCTGTATTAAACTTTTAATAAAAGCAATGCCTCCCATTGTGAGGACCCTGGAAAGACAAGAAGGTCTAAGTCTGACACCTTCATTTAAAGATTCAAACAATATATTAGGTGAAAGAACTTGAAAAGGATCCTTTGTTAAAGGACCGAGGGACTTTGAAGGACACCCGCATTCAAGGTAAGACCATCTCTGATAGTTGATCTAGTGTTTTCAAAACTAACCTGTGCAAACTAGGTCACATTCCTTAGTGGGATTGTGGAAGGGTTTCCTACGCAATCCGAAAACGCGTCACTAAGGGTACTTCAGTATAAATACGTCAGTATAAATTACCTCAATGTGCAGATTAAAACTCTAATTATTGTGATCATTAAAACTCAGATCATATTCTAAGACTGATTGCATTATGATGGTGGACTAGATATTAATAAAAAATCCCATCTTGGATATTTTAACTACAGAAAAATCAGGTACCCTCTGTAAGAATATTTTGAATGAAGAGTTAAAAAATTTAATTTAATCAGATTCATTATCCGACTCTGAATATGAGGAACTTTTCCTGATTAAATATTGGCATAAATATTTTGGACTTTAAATATTGATTCTGAATATAACTCTTTAATAGAAATATTTCAAGAACTTACTCTGTGGCCTCTTGGGGTCCCTGTTTTCTGTGGGATGTACATAGAAAACTCTCACACACACTTTCAAACTGAGTGGAATTTATTCATTAGCAAGCAGTTTATAAATGCTTTATTCTTGATCAAAAAGCATAAAATCAGTGCTTAATATTTACATTTGCGTACTTTATTAATGATCAATTTATATTTTAAAATAAGACATCCCATAAATAACTGGTTTATGAGTAATTTATCACTGGGAAAATGGGATGTCGTTACACATAAAATCCAGACCCAACTGCAGAGATAAAGTAAAAGGGGATTTATTAAGAAAACAAAACACATGGAAAACAAATGATCTAAAACAAAAACCAGTTAACAATACACAAAAACACAGGTATATGTAGGGAGGGCAGTTACTGAGACACAAGGAACAGTTTTGCAGAGGCGGGAACAGATAAAGGATAGGGTGGGGAAAACAAGTGTGATACACAAAACAAAAACAAAAGCACATGGCACAAGACAAACAAAGCCTGCTAGAATGTCTCCCTAGTGTTCAGACAGGGAATAGACCAAGCTGTCCATAACATGTACCTGCTATGCCCAATGCTTGTGTAATGCCTTTGATAGACTTCTCTCTTTTTACACCTTCAGAATGGCTTTGCATCCTTAGGCATTCATTATATTTACAGTGTTCATTTACAAGTTTTTAGATTTTTTACTGTACTCAGAATAGAGAGTACAAATTCTCTTTCTGAATCATTTTGAACATTGCAAGAATGGGAGCAAACGCTTCGAAAACAAATCTTGTACACTTATCTACAGGCACTTTGGTCTCATCATATTCAATCTGATGTTCAGTAGGTTTTTTAGGACCTAAGATTGTTGCTTTCTTAATGTTACACACAAACATTTGATAATGGACCAGGGTCTTAGTGCTGATGGAAGTATTATCATTGGCAATAAAGATAATTTGGCTCTCAGGAGTTGAGTCCTTATACACCACGACATTTTCAGCAATAAAACATGGTTTATCACTGTGTTCCACCATGTTTTTGATTGAAATCTGCTCCAATATTTTCCTTACGTCTTGTTTAGGGCCATCACATTGTCTCAAAGCCCAGTCATGAAGCAGTTTATCCTTCTCTTCTTTCTTATTTTTCCTCATGGATTCTGACTTTTCCCTCCTTTGTGTAGCTTTAAATTTAACATTTCTTTTTGTAGTTAATGTGGCTGTGTCTGTATATTTTGCTAAGATCTCTGTTCTACCCATTTGTGTATACTCCTGCAGCTGCTTTGAAGAAAAAGGCTCAGGGTCAACCTCCATATTTCCTTGCACATTTTGATGAATGTTCATGTTTCTACATCTGTCTGACTCATTTTGCCTCACATATGTATCTTCATGCTTTGTATAATTTGGTCCACATGATCTTTGAGGCTCCTCATCTGTTTCTCTAATGTTTATATCCTGCATGTCTGTTCCTCCAAGTTCATCTTCCAATGGGGACTCTTTTTTAGTGAATCGTTCATTTTGGTGCAGAGATACATCTTCATACCTGGAGTCATTTCTTCCACATGATCTTTGAGGTTCCTCATCTGTCTCTCTAATCTTTATATCCTGCATGTCTGTTCCTCCAAGTCCATCTTCTAATGGAGTCTCTTTTTTAGAGAATCGTTCATTTTCTTGCAGAGATACATCTTCATACCTTGAGTCATTTGGTCCACCTGATCTTTGAGGTTCCTCATCTGGCTCCCTAATGTGTGTATCCTGCATGTCTGCTGCTCCAAGTCCATTTTCTAATAGACTCTCTTTTTTGGTGAATCGTTCATTTTCTTGCAGAGATACATCTTCATACCTGGAGTCACTTGAACCAAATGATCTTTGAGGTTCCTCATCCGTCTCTCTGTTTATATCCTGCATGTCTGTTCCTCCAATTCCATCTACTAATTGAGTTTCTTTTTTTCTGAATTGTGCATTTTCTTGCAGAGATACATCTTTATGCTTTGACACATCTGATCTTCGAGACTGCTGATCCATCTTATCAATATGAATATCCTGACTGGCCATAGGCTCCTGTGATGTTGCATCAGCTTTAACCTCATGGTGCATTTGGATGACTGATCCCCCATGTTGCTGTTCAGTGGTTTTGGATTCCAACTCATTGTCTTTATTGTCATGAATCTTCATATCCATGTCCCCGTTGGGACTGCACTCAGTACACACATCTTCACCTGGTAATGCTTTATTGTTTTGTCCCAAACAGTCGAAATTGAGTGGACAATTGTTGTCATTTAAATTTGACCTTAATAAAGATCCATATCCACTGCTTCCTAATGATTCACTTGTGTCCATGATCTCTTCATGATCAGTGGAGCTTTGAGCTTTTCCACATTTCTTAAAAAACATTTTAAGTGGAATTTTAGGAAATTTTGCATCCTTTGTTGTATTGAGAAATGTGTCAAGTTCCTTATTTTTTCTGATTTCATCAATATCATCAGCATTAAAGCATAAAGAATTTTTGGGTTCTTTGTCCTTTAATTCTTTTTTCAAATCTTCCATGCTCTTATCAGTAAGCTTTCTCTCTAAATCACACAGCAGATTTTGGCTGATGTTGGGGACAGAGACCCAGTCTTCCAGTTTGGGGAAGGTGTATATCATCGTGAGATCTGTTTCAGTTTCAGGAACAAATTGTTGTAATGTAAGAATGAGAACAGCTTAGAAAATTCAATTCATAATTATTTTAAACTAAATAAGACAAATAATTTAGATAAATAAAGAATATTTTTCTGCTTTCACTGAAAACATGAACAATTTACAATTTGCCATGAAAACAAAAAAAAAAAACAACAACGTAGAAATTTAAATTTAACAATATTAAATAACGGTTTAATGTCATTGCTTAGCATAAACTTCTAAACGTACCAGGAGGTTTTGCAATATTATTATCTGTTTCATCCATATTCTTGAGTCTTGCACGTTTTCCTGTACAAGAAAATAAATAAAATTATGAGACAATTAAAAGACAGAAGTACATACCATCTAAAACAACAAGCACTAAAGTTTTTTTGTTATTGAAAAAAAATTTTTTGTTATTGAACAAAAAAGATTTTTTGTTATTGAACATACTTCTAGAATATATTTATACAGATGTAGAATCACTGACAGTGAAATGCTGCACTTTCTACCTATTGTGGGAATTCAATGTTATTGTTATCACCTCTGTTTACAAGTGGACATGCAATTGGACATACGTGATATACATACACAATACCACATTACATACAAGACCACGGGTTCAAGTGCCATTTTTATTATTGCTGGGGGTTTTAATGACTGTAAACTATTTTCAGTTCTTCTGGAACTCGTTGGATGATTTTTTATACTAAAATAAGGGAAGTTTACGAAACAAAAGTCAACCTCATTTTGCTGTTATTGTCTCTAGTGTGTAACTTTCTCATTGTGGTTTTATATTGTTTACTATGCCAACTCCCTCATTATACCTGAGAAAACTGAACTAAAGAAGAAATTCATTGCACTCAAGTACAAATGACAATAAAGAAATAATACAGAAATAAAGATCCTCTTGACCACTATGGAATGTGGAATAATAGGATGTGCTGGATCAAGTGCTATTCTGTACACTGCTGAAGAATGTGTAGATTAAAACTAATTATTGTGATCATTATAAAACTCGGATTATAAATGCAACAACATTTATTTTTATTTATTTTATTTTTGGGCTTTAAGACTGAATGCATCATGATAGTGGACTAGATGCTAATAAAAAATCCAATCTTGGATATTTTAACTACAGAAAAATCTGGTATCCTTGGTTAAATATTTTAAATGAAGAGTTCAAAATTAAATTTAATCAATTCAATCCATATAATCCAACTAGGAGGACCTATGAGGTATATGAGGAACTTTTCTTGATTAAACATTGACATAAATATTTTGGACTTTAAATGTTGATTCTGAATATAACCCTTTAATAGAAATATTTCAAGAACTTACTCTGTGGTCCCTCGGGGTCCCTGTTCTCTGTGGGATATAAATAGAAAACTCTCACACACTTTCATACTCAGTGAAATTTATGTTACTCATATTATTAAAATGCATGTTACTAAAACTTTATTTCCAGATATTTATGAGCATTTATGAGGTACAGTGAAGAGGCTTTACCCAGTTCTTCAAACATGTCTGATTCCTTCTCCTTCAGCCAATCATAGAAGCAGACAAAGTGAACTGTGCTATTGGTACAGCCAAAAATTTCACGGGTTTTATCTTGCTTGGTTTCACTGCTTTTGATAGTACTAAACAGTTCATTGTCAATAAGTCCCTTCGCTTGCAGAACATCGGCCAGTTGAATGGGATTTCTTATCTTTTGTATAATTTCATCTCTGTGGTCCATCAGAAACTTCTTTTTTTCTTCTGCCATGTTGACTGTTAAAGAAGAAAAAGAATAAAAATGTTATACTGTAATTATATCACTGCACATTAATGAACAAAACCAAACGAAACATTATCACATGGCATTCAATTCAATCTGCCTAAAGCCACATATACACTTCATTTACTTACTTTATTTAATTACTTCATTATTTATCTGATTCATTATTTTAAAATATTATTATACCTTATAAACTACTATAGGTTACGTTTGTAACCCGAATCCCTGAGAAGGAAATGAGACGCATCATCATGGGTTGGCACTATGGGAACTGTTCATGGAAGCTCATCACCCACAACGAGGATCATCATGTCAAGACCACTTCCCACATACTGTACCAATAAAGAATTGAGTGGCTCAGTCATCTATTTGCTTTAAATGTATGATTAAATTCATGGTGTCCTTTGTTGCTTTTCTATACTGATGGCCTGCACTCCAGCAGAACTGGAGGGGAACTCCTCTTGGACTAGAAGTTAGAGTAACTTATAACTCATGTCACAATTACGATAGCAAAGGGTCATCTTTTCTAACTGATACACATAGAGCCTGTTCTATAGAAACCATGTCTGTTCCCTGAACAGTGAAATCATAAAATAAACTCACTACAAGATCTACAAATAATCTTTATCACAGTTAAATTAGAAGAAAGTCAAATAGGCAAACAAAAACAGTTTCTTAAAGCTTGGGCTTCTAAACATTAGATTGCTTGTGTCCAGAGCAATGATTGTAAATGAAATAATCTCAGATAACAGACTTACTGCACTGCCTTACTGAAACCTGGTTAAACCAAATGACTACATCAGTCTAAATGAGTCTACCCTGTCAGGATTTGTCTATAAGGCCATGGAGGATTCAGGGTTAAATCATTTGAAGTGCTTGTTCTTAATGTTGTACTCTCACATATCTCTGCTACTATATATTATTATTATTATTATTATTATTATTATTATTATTATTATTATTATTATTATTATTATTATTATTATTATTTAATAGTGTTATACTAATAATAACTATTAATTATTAACTGTTATACTAATTATTAATTATTAACAATATATATATAAAAGTGTTTGCTCAGTTTCTTTCACGCCAATTGGTCAATTTAGACAAAAGTGTTGATTTATGTTTGTGGTGTTTAATATTGTTGTACGTACGGGGCTGGAAGAGGTAAGAAGGAGCACGCTCATACATTGTTCACCACGTAGTATACTTTCATGTCTATAGACCTCAGGTAAGGGGCGGTGCCTCCCCCTGTATTCTAGTTAGTGAGGGAAGTATAACGTAGTTAGGATTTTGGTTTCACTTTTGTTTCTAGATGAGCATGACTAATATAAAGCAGTGTTAGGTAAGCGGGTTTTGAATTTCTGTTGGTTTCTTTCCTTTGGTGCCACCAAATTTCTAGACCCGCCTTTTGTAGAAGCAAAAACCATTTGTATATATGTGTATATATTATTTTAAATACAATTGCCACTTTGTACAGTAAAGAAAAACCTCAGCATAAGCATTGTTTCCGCCCACATCATTACTGTTGTCAGCAATTTAAAGTAATTATCACACTGAACCAGTTAGTCTGTTCCATCCATTCACACCCACATTGGTCATCACTAGTTGCTGACTCCGAGAACTCCCTAGACGTAACTCGGGGTCGTAACAGGTGCGGGGTCATCCGGGATATTTAAAAGGTTCCTGAATAGTGGTGATTATTGTGTGTAGTGAGTGGAAGGGCTCATTGTATGTTCTTCTTCTTATAGACACTATGGTTGTGTTTGAGCTACAAGCCTTCTTAAGTGCTCCCTCTCTAGAGAGGTTGGATGAGTGTAGAAAGGATGATTTGTTGGAGATTGCTGCCCACTTTGAAATTTCACTGTCCAGACAATTATTAAAAAGGGAAATTAAAAAGCTTCTGTTGGAAAAACTTGTGGAGTTACGTGTTTTAAGTCTGCCAGTTGACCCTGGAGCTGTTGTTAGCGTAAGTACTCCTGTTGACACCGATAAAGGGGAGGCTGAATTGCCCCTTCCTAAAATTAAGGTGACTCTACCTAGGTTTGAGGCATTCTCTCCACAGATCTCTGGGTCTCTAGAGAATGCTCGTATGAAAGTTCGTATACGCTGTTTGGAACTGGACAAGGAGGAGCGAGTGGAGCAGACAGGCTGAGCATGATTTAAAAATCACGATCCGACGGATGGAGCTAGAACTGGAGAGGGACCTTCGGTTACGGGAGTTAGATATGAGGGTGAAGGAATTCACTCTTCAGTCTACTACCCAGCCGAGTCAGCTTCCACTCCCTGTTCCTAAACCTGAGTCTCCGGCTCCGACTCCAGTTATGCCCAGTCCAGGAGATGCGGCGGTATCAAGCACTTCTTTTGAAATTACAAAACATATTGCGCTAGTCCTGCCTTTTAGGGAAACGGAAATTGACACGTACTTCGGTGTGTTTGAGAGAATTGCTAATTCTCTAAAGTGGCCAAAGGAGTTGTGGACATTATTACTACAATGTAAGCTGGTAGGAAAAGCCCAGGAGGTTTGTTCATCATTGTCTGTACCTGATAGCATGGATTATGACTCCGTGAAAACTGCAATCCTTCATGCTTATGAGCTTGTCCCTGAAGCTTATCTTCAGAAGTTTCGTACTTTTCGAAAGGGACAGAGACAAACATATGTGGAATTTGCAAGGGAGAAGTCTTTCCTTTTTGATAAGTGGACTGAAGCCAGTAAAGTTACTAATCAGGAGTCATTAGGGAATTAATGCTGTTGGAGGACTTTAAAAATTGTCTACCAGAACGAGTTTCTGTTTATTTAAATGAGTGTAAGGTTACCACCCTTTCTCAAGCTGCTGTGTTAGCTGATGAGTTTGTTCTGACACATAAGACGTTGTTCTTATCTAGGCCTAAACAACAAATTCCAGTGGAACAGAACTCCAAAGCGGAGCAACAGAGACGAGTAAGTCCACCTCGTCATAGCAGAACAAGATCAATCGCTGGTGAGTGTTTTTATTGTCACAAACTAGGCCATGTGGCTGCTAATTGTTTTGCCTTAAAGCGAAAGCAGGAAAGACCGGATAAAAGTACTGGTCGTGAGGACCGACAACCAAAAAGTGTTTTGTAAAAACAATTTCACAGAAGTCCATATTGAATGCTGATGAGTGTTACAAACCTTTTCTTTCGAAAGGTAATGTTGGTGTTTCAGAAGGTGAAGAAAAGGAAATTGTCATTTTACGTGACACAGGAGCTGCTCAGTTGTTTATACGTGAAGGAGTACTTCCGTTGACCAAACAAACGTTTACTGGATCCCATGCTCTTTGTCAAGGTTTGGAGATGGGGTATGTTCGTGTTCCCATACATTACACAACTTTGAAGTCTCATGTGGTGACTGGGGTAGTTAAGGTGGGAGTTCGGCCAGTCTTACCAGTTGCAGGAGTAGATTTTATTTTAGGTAATGACTTAGCGGGAGGAAAAGTGGTTCAAGTAATAGAAGTAACAGAGGTGTGCACGGACTGCCAATCTGATGAATTTGCAGAGAAGCTGTCTGAGGTTTTTTTCCTCATGTGTCATCACGTGTTCACAAGCAAAGTATTCTGGTGATGTGTTGGATCTTTCTGACTCTTTCTTAGTACAGGAAGTGTCTGAGGAATTGATTAAACCAGAGGTTAAAACCCAGCTGCTCACAAGCCCGTTATATAGTAAAAATGTTACTAGAAATGAATTCATTTCTGCTCAACATTGTGATGAAAATTTATGCTCTTTCTTTAACTCTGTACTTGACTCGAATGAGCTGAGCCAAAACAAGTAGCTTTCTTTCTTGATGATGGTTTGTTAATGCGCAAGTGGACATCTAGCGTAAATGAGGTGAAAGATGCTGTTTTTCAAATTGTAGTCCCAGTAAAGTATCGACACATGGTTCTGAGTGTAGCTCATGATAACCCTTGGGCTGGACACTTGGGGATCACAAAAACTTACAGGCGAGTGCTACAACATCTTTTTTGGCCACGACTACGTCAAGAAATTGTTGACTACTATTTGTCATGTGAGACCTGTCAGAAGGAAGGAAAGCCAAATCAGATAATCCCTCCTGCCCCCCTGCAGCCTATTCTAGTGATGGGGGAACCTTTTGAAAAAGTGATGGTTGATTGTGTAGGGCCGTTGCCCAAAACAAAGGCAGGAAATCAGTTTTTACTTACTGTTATGTGCACTGCTACGCGGTTTCCAGAAGCTATCCCTTTGTGCCGTATTACTGCACAGATAGTAATGAGGGCCCTTCCAAGATTTTTTAATAAACTTAGATTTAGTCCATATATTAGTCCCATTATCATGGCTGCTGCATATGGGACACTGCAAAGGTTTTGAAGAACCTTATGCCCCTCCAACACCACTACAACATCTCCTAGGCTATCTTCCATTTCTGCACCTTCAAGCTGTGTGACATACTGTAAATCCCCATCACAGTCTTCTGGATCGCCTCCTGTGCAGTGGCATTGTCTGTATCCTAGAGTGGACATATTTAAAAAACACATTTCTCTTAAATTCCTGTTTATCAGCTTAAAAAAAAGCATTTAGAATCCATTTTAAAAAGCATATACTTGCAAAAAACTCCTGAAACTGTCTGGTAGGTTCTTCATTTAGGTAGGCACAAAGAGCTTTGATTATACACTCTCTCTTCACTTCGATGTCATCAGTCTAAGGATTTTCAAGTAAGAACAAAGTGTTAAAATTCCAGGCTGTTGTGCTGGGGTAAGTTTGAGCTAAACTATGCAGAACATTGTCCATATACAGTAGTGTTATACATGAAACATCTGTCTGACTAGGACTCTTTTGGGACTTGTGGACTTGCAAAATGGGTGCAATTTCAACGTCTGACTAGGACACGGTATGTACTGCTTTGTTTACGTCTAAAGGCCAACTCAGTATTGGCAGAAGCCGAACACATGAGCAGAACA
Source organism: Tachysurus fulvidraco (assembly GCF_022655615.1). Lineage (NCBI taxonomy): Eukaryota > Metazoa > Chordata > Actinopteri > Siluriformes > Bagridae > Tachysurus > Tachysurus fulvidraco. The sequence continues at coordinate 19,338,675 of NC_062533.1, forward strand.
AGGCATACATGTGATGCTGACACAGGAGTTGGCCAATAATGAGCCAGCATTCGGATAAAAACAAGTCACTCTGCACTTGGTCAAGTGCAATGGTCAAAGTTTTTGAATAAAGTCGTTATTTTTCTTTTGGGGCATAAGTAGTATTCCTGTTGCTTCATAACTTTAAGGTTGAACCACTGCAGTAACATTGATTATTTTAACTATGTTTTTCACAACATTTATGAATGTCAAAAGGTGCAATGATGTTGCTGCCTACCAGACACCCTCAGATTTAATTAAAAAATATCTTAATTTGTGTTCTGAAGATGAACAAAGGTCGGGTTTGGAACGACAGGGTGACTACTTAATGACAGTAATTTCACTGTTTGGGTGAACTAACCCTTTAATACTACGGTTTTGTTGAGCGTAGTTTTTCATACCTGTGTAGTGGGCACCAAGAGGTGTTTGATTTTTGTCCAATTACTCCTCCTCTGTTGGCAAAGATCTTCATCAGCTTTCCAGAGTATCCATCCAGCTTGGAAAAGAACGTTGATGCCAATGGAATTGTTGTAATTCTTTCAAATTCTGCACAAATCTACAAACACATGAAAAGTAATTTGTTACCAAAACACCCATATAGTCTAACAACAAACAAATTTCACTTAGAAAATTTCACTTACCTCTTCTGTTTTGAAAAGAGCAGGCCACCTGATTTTGAAGTCTGAAATAAGTGGTTCCTTGATCACCTCATGCCTCCTAATTGAAAAAGTCTTGTCCATGAGCATTCTTACAGTGTTCTCATTGTTCTTCTTTTTTACTTCAATCAGAAGTGTTTTTATGACTTCCTTGAGAGTTTTTTCAGTTTCACCTTGTGGACACCATCTTAATATAGTGACTAAGTTTATGCAACTGGCCCACTCCAGGTCTTAATGGACCAAAAAGGACCAAACTCAAACACGACACCAATAAAAGCAGCTGAGCCCAGAATATGAACGCAATGCGTTTAGTTACAGGTTAAGCGATTTCCTCCCAGGTTTTAAATGCTTAACATGGCTATTAATACTGTGACAGTAATATAAATTCCAAATTCTGTACACACCTCCTTAATAGCCAAAACCATTAATTAATTAACCCAGAACATGAACACAATGTGTAACTAAATGCGTGGCATTCATATGCTGGATTCATTTGCACGAGTTGTGCAACGTTACTGAGTTTTGTCTTTTAATATCTGTCTTAGTGCATTAGGCCACGCAAAATGATTTTCATGTAAGTGTTTCGGAATGTCCCTTGCTTAAAGGCTCATTTCACTACTTCGACTGAAAACAATTTTTCATGTTAATATATTGCAAAACGAGGTTACAGGAAGACACATAATAGGGTTATAACAATCAAGCACTTTCCACAAGTAACAAATAAACACAAGTAACAAATAAATGCGCATCTTTCAATCACATGAAATCATCCATTAATGATGCAAATTTCATCATTAATGTGTTGAAAATAAAATTGCAGATGCTCTTTCTAGAGTTTAAAAAGAAAAAAAATCTACTACTGTGTTATGAGGAATTTTCTTTTTTTTTTGTAGGGGCGTGTTACATGCCAAGGCATTACGTATTTTGCCGCTGTGTTTTAATTGTGTGTGTTACAGCGGATTTGCTGCATGAGCGCGATGCGGTGTACCCAATACCGGTCGGTGCAGGGCGGAGACGCAGCGTACGGACACTGCCCCGAAATAAGTCGGCAACCATTAAAGCGTTGTATCAACTCGTTGTTGGGTTGTTGGTTGGCGAGTTGTTGGAGAGTTATTGGAGAATTGTTAGAAAGTGATCTGCTGTGTATTTTGCCGGTGCGATTTATGTTCGTGGTTTTTAATATTGTTCTACGTACGGGGCTGGAAGAGGGAAGAAGGAGCGCGCTCATACATTGTTCACCACGTAGTATACTTCCATGTCTAGAGACCTCAGGTAAGGGGTGGTGACTCCCCCTGTATTCTAGTTAGTGAGGGAAGTATAGCGTAGTTAGGATTTTGGTTTCACTTTTGTTTGTAGATGAGCGTGACTAATATAAAGCAGTGTTAGGTAAGCAGGTTTTGAATTTCTGTTGGTTTCTTTCCTTTGGTGCCACCGAGTTTCCAGCCCCGCCTTTTGTAGAAGCACAAACCATTTGTATATATGTGTATATATTATTGTAAATACAATTGCCACTTTGTACAGTAAAGAAAAACCTCAGCACAAGCATTGTGTCCGCCTGTAATGTGTCTGTCTGTGTTTTCCCCTTGTTTCTGTCTGCCGTCTCTCCCTGATGTTAATTGTTTTGCTCCGCCCACTCATTGCTCACCATGGACACTAATCACATTCCATCTCTTCCCCAGGTGTCTTGTCTTTGTCTCTAATCGTCTCTGCTTTGTTATTGGCTCCTGTCCACTATATCTACTCTGTCTGTTCACTTCCCTGGTGTTGGTCGTTGTAGGTGTTTGGTTCATGTTGTTCTCTGTTCCTGTTCCGTGTCCTGATCTGTTTTGCTTGCCTGTATGTTTGTTTCTTGTTTTTGTCCAGTAAAGTCCTATCTGCATTTGGATCCTCTCTTGCCTTTTGTTTCACCGTGTCACATCGTGACACCGCCCACGTCATTACTGTTGTCAGCAATTTAAAGTAATTATCACACTGAACCAGTTAGTCTGTTCCACATTGGTCATCACTCCGCTGACTCCGAGGACTCCCTAGACGTAACTCGGGGTCGTAACAAACAATGAATATTGTAAAGGATTCGTCTCAAATCATTGGGTGAAATAAAATATATTACAGTGGGATTAATGAAAAACAAATGCAGTGTCAAATTAATCATTTACATATAAATTTACCTTGTCCCATGAGGAAATGTGCTTGATTAAATAGAACAGGTTTTAAATTCAGAACATAATATGGTATGTTTATTGGTGGGCATCAGGGCACAACCTAACGTGGGAAAGTTGTAAGACCAAATGTTTAGACAGATTGTTAAATGTTAGACAGATTATTTTAAAGAAGAGAAAGGCTTCGAACACTTGTGACCCACGTTTAGGGCCTCGTCCACACCCAGGTGATTTACAGTATGAGCCGAGTGAATGGCATTAATGAAAAACAGAAATATCCCAGTACACAAGGTGGCGCTGCGCACCTTTATGCTTCTGACACTCGCTTGTAAAAAATTATCTAATTAATCTGCAATTCCTCTCCATAACAACTCCCTCTTATAGAGATTTTTGTTTGCAGTCACCACTGAGACCAAAAAAAAAAAACTAAACCGAGCCCAAGGCGTTTTTTTAAAATGGTGCTTTTACACGTCAGTGTCACGCGCACATTGTCAAGCTGTTTCAGTACACAGCTGTGTCGAGACTTTTTTGTTTCAGTGAAATAAGACAACGTTTCTCCTGGATCGTGGTGCTACATAAAACAAAGTCAGAGCTATAAGGACTTATTAAGCTAGTCTTAGATAAATAAAGTGTATCTGTGTAACCTGGTATACACACTCAAAAAATGGTTTTGTAGCACTGTTGGCTTTACCCCAATATGTTTTGTTAAAATAACACCCATACATTTCTTTCCCCACCAAAACAATATTGTATTGCATTTAATTGACTTAAAATGTGTCATGTTCCATTATGCTTAATAATCACAAGTACCATTGAGGTAAGAAAATATAAAGTTAATATAAAGCTAAAGTCTTTAATTTCTGTTAGTGTTTTGGAAAGTATGCTGTGGGATGCTTTTAATATATTAACTATCAAATATTGTGTGAAATTTGCATCATTAATGGATGATTTCATGTGATTGAAAGATGCGCATTTATTTGTTACTTGTGTTTATTTGTTACTTGTGGAAAGTGCTTGATTGTTATAACCCTATTATGTGTCTTCCTGTAACCTCGTTTTGCAATATATTAACATTAAAAATTGTTTTCAGTCGAAGTAGTGAAATGAGCCTTTAAGCAAGGGACATTCCGAAACACTTACATGAAAATCATTTTGCGTGGCCTAATGCACTAAGACAGATATTAAAAGACAAAACTCAGTAACGTTGCACAACTCGTGCAAATGAATCCAGCATATGAATGCCACGCATTTAGTTACACATTGTGTTCATGTTCTGGGTTAATTAATTAATGGTTTTGGCTATTAAGGAGGTGTGTACAGAATTTGGAATTTATATTACTGTCACAGTATTAATAGCCATGTTAAGCATTTAAAACCTGGGAGGAAATCGCTTAACCTGTAACTAAACGCATTGCGTTCATATTCTGGGCTCAGCTGCTTTTATTGGTGTCGTGTTTGAGTTTGGTCCTTTTTGGTCCATTAAGACCTGGAGTGGGCCAGTTGCATAAACTTAGTCACTATATTAAGATGGTGTCCACAAGGTGAAACTGAAAAAACTCTCAAGGAAGTCATAAAAACACTTCTGATTGAAGTAAAAAAGAAGAACAATGAGAACACTGTAAGAATGCTCATGGACAAGACTTTTTCAATTAGGAGGCATGAGGTGATCAAGGAACCACTTATTTCAGACTTCAAAATCAGGTGGCCTGCTCTTTTCAAAACAGAAGTTTGAAATTTGTTTGTTGTTAGACTATATGGGTGTTTTGGTAACAAATTACTTTTCATGTGTTTGTAGATTTGTGCAGAATTTGAGAGAATTACAACAATTCCATTGGCATCAACGTTCTTTTCCAAGCTGGATGGATACTCTGGAAAGCTGATGAAGATCTTTGCCAACAGAGGAGGAGTAATTGGACAAAAATCAAACAGCTCTTGGTGCCCACTACACAGGTATGAAAAACTACGCTCAACAAAACCGTAGTATTAAAGGGTTAGTTCACCCAAACAGTGAAATTACTGTCATTAAGTAGTCACCCTGTCGTTCCAAACCCGACCTTTGTTCATCTTCAGAACACAAATTAAGATATTTTTTAATTAAATCTGAGGGTGTCTGGTAGGCAGCAACATCATTGCACCTTTTGACATTCATAAATGTTGTGAAAAACATAGTTAAAATAATCAATGTTACTGCAGTGGTTCAACCTTAAAGTTATGAAGCAACAGGAATACTACTTATGCCCCAAAAGAAAAATAACGACTTTATTCAAAAACTTTGACCATTGCACTTGACCAAGTGCAGAGTGACTTGTTTTTATCCGAATGCTGGCTCATTATTGGCCAACTCCTGTGTCAGCATCACATGTATGCCTTGTTCTGCTCATGTGTTCGGCTTCTGCCAATACTGAGTTGGCCTTTAGACGTAAACAAAGCAGTACATACCGTGTCCTAGTCAGACGTTGAAATTGCACCCATTTTGCAAGTCCACAAGTCCCAAAAGAGTCCTAGTCAGACAGATGTTTCAAGTATAACACTACTGTATATGGACAATGTTCTGCATAGTTTATCTCAAACTTACCCCAGCACAACAGCCTGGAATTTTAACACTTTGTTTTTACTTGAAAATCCTTAGACTGATGACATCGAAGTGAAGAGAGAGTGTATAATCAAAGCTCTTTGTGCCTACCTAAATGAAGAACCTACCAGACAGTTTCAGGAGTTTTTTGCAAGTATATGTTTTTTAAAATGGATTCTAAATGCTTTTTTTTTTTTAAGCTGATAAACAGGAATTTAAGAGAAATGTGTTTTTTAAATATATCCACTCTAGGATACAGTCAATGCCACTGCACAGGAGGCGATCCAGAAGACTGTGATGGGGATTTACAGTATGTCACACGGCTTGAAGGTGCAGAAATGGAAGATAGCCTAGGAGATGTTGTAGTGGTGTTGGAGGGGCATAAGGTTCTTCAAAACCTTTGCAGTGTCCCATATGCAGCAGCCATGATAATGGGACTAATATATGGACTAAATCTAAGCTACCCTCCTGAATTGAGGTACACTTTCGAAGCACTTCAAAAGTTGATCATGGAGCTTGATGGCAATAAGTTGTCAAATAAAGTGCAAACACTAAAGAGTGCAGGTCACTTATGTACATGTTCAAAATTTATATACTTTCAAGCTGCCTATTTGGTGCTTAGTTCATCTGTTAATTGCCATAAAAGATGTCTAGTTCATTTTAGCAGTGATATGGCATTTGATCATTGTTAGACATCGTTACACACACTACCATCTGGACATTTTGCTCACATGTTGGATTTATTTTTTTTATTTCTTGTAAATGTATTTTATTTAATTGTAGTTATCTTGTTAACCGAGTTTTTTGATAATTTTGCACATGCTTAAATATATTGACTGAGCATGCTGTTTTAAACACTGTTTACTGCAAGTTTGGCAAATACAGTTTCATAAATTGTTACATATCTTTGTGGGTTGTTTTTTTTTACTCTACAAGCCAATCACACACAAACAAATGCTGTTTTGAAGGGAGTAACTTTAAATAGAAATCATTGAGTAAAAGTAACAAAAAACAATTGGATAGAACCACTGTCCATAATTTAATTGAGTTATTTGAAACTAATCTTTTTGTGTTGGTTGAATGAAACTGTTTGACCAATTTTAAATAAACACAATTATGTCCAGTTAACTTACCCAATTTAAGTTACAAGGAAGCAATTCCATTGATTTGGTTGGACATTACTATTTTACATAGATTCATCCCCATTCTGTTGTGTTGTCACAACACATGAAGTTTACATAGATTCAAAACATTCCATTAATGTTAATGAAACACAAGTTGCTTGTGTGGAACCACTGTCCATAATTGAATTAAGTAAGATGAAAGAATCATTTTTTTGAGTGCACAGTGCAGGACAAGACAAACAAGACAGACAGACAAGACAGAGATAAGGACTTAGTAAGAATAAACACATTAGTATTATAGCAGCAGTTACATGATGTACTGTAATGAGTGCAAAACAGCAATCAACTGAAATGTGGGACAGAAACTGTGTGTAAAAACATCATGTAAACAGTTTGATATGGTGGTGCTGTAGACATGGTGTATATTGGAAGGGTGTGTGTTTGGTGCAGGTCTATGCAGTCCATACAGTTGTGTTTGTGTGTGTGTGAGTGTTTGTGTGAGTGCGTGTGTGTGTGTGTGTGTGTGTGTGTGTGTGGGTGTGTGTGTGTGTGTGTTCGGTAGAGTTCAGTTCAGTTATTGAGGATTCTGATGGCTTGTGGAAAGAAACTGAGGCCCTTTGTTTGGTCTTGAGGTTTTAAATGTACGCATCCTGTTGTGAACAAGCCTTTAGGCATCAAAGTGTTGTTTCATTATTAGTTGCATTAGAAGAAGTTTTAGGACCAAAACCAATTAAATCTACATCATCTTTAGCACGTTTTCAGAATATCGATGCCACAAAAGTGATTATGATTCAGAAAAAGCTCATTATTATTATTCGTGCTTGCATATAATGTGAGCGTTTCCAAATAGGGAAAACATGTGGAAAGCAAATCAGAAAACCTGCTTTTGTTCATTAATGCTAACTGCATAAAAACTATATGTGTAAAAGACTTAATCAAATAAAAATAAAATAAGCTGCTTTATCCTGACTAGTCAAATAAGTCTTATAGGTGTAAATTCTTACCTGCTCCAGACAACTGTGTATCAGATTGTTTGCTCTATACGGACTTAATAAAGGACTTCAAGAGTCAAGTCAAGAAGCTTTTTATTGTCATTTCAACCATATATAGCTGTTGCAGTACACAGTGAAATGAGACAACGTTTCTCCAGGATCAAGGTGCTACATAAAACAAAGACAGGGCTGAGGACATGTAAGTAGTCTTAGCCACATAAAGTGCAACTGTGCAACCTGGTGCAAACAGTGCAGGACAAGACAAGCAAGACAGTGCAGGACAAAAGACAGTGCAGGACAAAAAACATTATGTTTCACATTTATGTTTCATTATGTTTCCTGGAACAATGAGGCAAAGAAACGGCCTTAACATCCCGAGAACCAATCAGCATCCACTGAAGTGGTGCGAAGACGACAAACACTTTCAGGTTTGTGGTTTTGTCAGCAACAGGAAACTACAGATAAGAAAAGAGAAGAAAAGCTTCATTTATTTACATATAAGTTCTAATTCAAATTCTATTAGTCCATACACAATCATACACAGTACCACACACAGTAAAATACTCTTTTTGACTTTGTTATGAAAAATAGAATTTTAATTATAATATAGAATTACAATTAAAACACAAATAAATATTTAGAAATATATTTATATACAAAAAATCTATGAAGACAGATCTCAAGACAGGAGAAGACAGGTAGAACAGTAATGAGGAATCGCTTAACAATGGATTAATAATTTAATTGCTATTACAGTTCAGCTCTTTTTCCAACATGCCTTGATAGCAGAAACAGCATTGCTTTTAGTTTTATAATAGTCAGCATTTCTGCTGTGAAACATACATCCTCAACAAGAATTTAATCCGTTGTGAGATCTGGGTGAGAAAGTAAACGCTCGAAGGATGTGGTGAGGAAAGCCACAACTTAGGTTCAACATAAACCGTTTTTATCTCATGTCCTGATACAGATTAATTACACTGTAAGAAATGATTCTGTGGTCATGTAGGTTTGAATTAATGTTTTTGGTTAAAATGTATTCAATATAATTGTGTTTTTGATTTTGAGGCAAATATTTAATTACATTTCAAATAAAAATGTTTGGAATAAAATCTACCCATTGCAGCATTATATTTATCTAATCCCAAATGGATAGAATTTTGAGTGAATTCAAATTAATGTAATCAGGCAAATTTTAATTGAAAAGCACTTCCTGTCAAAATGCGCCTTTTTTTAAAAAAAAAAAAAAAAAAAAAGAAAAGAAATGCAGCAGGCCTATAAGACATTTGAAGAGAGTAGGCTACAGACAGTGAATATTCATTTTCTTGTACATTGCTCATCTTGCAAAATTTAACTGGTTGACTTAGGTAAGAAAACTTCTTTTGTTATCACTGGACTAGTAAGAAGAACGCATGTAGTGGTATATTACAATATAAAATGAGTTATCACAGAAAAAGAGACTCAGCAGCAACACAAAGTTAGCTTGTGTTGGAAGGCTATAGTGTGATGTTGTTACGCTATAATATGAACACAGCATCATACATTTTGGAAGAATTCTTACTATATGTATCGAAGTCAAACTTTTATTTTGAAGGATGTGGGTTAGCATTTTCACTATCATGGTTCCTAGGTTTTTTGCGTTAATATCATATCCTCAGTATGTTTTTATGAAATTGCGTAAATGAGTACATTGGGTTTTATTTTAAGGTCCCATAAAGAGCAATATTTGGGGTTATCGCTGGAAAAGCAACTTATATTTCAGACGGCACTTGGCGCACTTCCGTTGGCTTTACTTCTCGTGTGTGGAGATCGTCTTCCCGAGACAGGTAACATAACTTCTCTCTGTTGTTTCACTGTTTTATTGCAACTTGCAAATGTGAAGTTAACTTAGCTAAATCCACATGAAGTCTGTCTATTAGCAGCTAGCACTCAAGTTAGTTAGCTAACGTAGCAGGAGGGGAGGAATTCAAATTCAAATGGCAAAAACACTCTCATTTTACAGCTAAACCATACACTAAAAGTATCTGAAAACATTTTAGTAACAGAATACTGTTTCATATCTGATTAGCGGTGTTTAGTTTGATATTCGGAGTTTCGCGAGCTGGTGTTGTGTCAAAGTCTGTTCCCCTATGTTTCCATTCTAATGGAAATACACTTAAAAAGGCATTACAGCACAAATTATAGTTGTGTTTACTGTAAGTACATTTTGTGCATACACTAAAAGTATACTTTTATAAAGTACATATTAAATGTATTTTCTAGTAATGTGATATGCTTGCAATATATTTCTGACAGTTTTATACTCAGACAATAACAATTTAATGTTGCAGGACACTGGGAACTTGGAGGAACTTGAACAAGTCATAATGGCCATTACTGTGACCCCAAAGCCTGGAGCTTCTACAAGCAACAGCCCAAAGAACATTGGGATCGTCATAGAGGGCATGGAAGTCATCACAGGACTTGGAGATATTGCAAGGGCTTGCTCTGTCCTCCTTGGCTTGACCTACGCGCTGAATCTCGATTATCCCAGACAGCTGAAGTACACCTTTTGAGGTGTTCCAAAAACTTTTCTTGGAACTGGATGATTCAAAGCTTTCAAACAAAGTCCAGTCCCTCAAGAGCAAACTTCAGGCTTGAAATTAGACTGTATTGCAGTATAGACTTTTGTGCTACACAATGTTAATGCTACAAAACATCTTATCTCCTATGGGCCCACCACCTGCAGGAGAAACCGTAAGGGGCTGGTGCAATGTGGATTGGGTGGCAGTCGAAGGCAGGAGCCCCTTCGACCCAATCTCCGGACACGGAATCTGACTCTAGGGACATGGAATGTCACCTCACTGGAGGGGAAGGAGCCTGAGCTGGTGCGGGAGGTTGAGAGATACCAACTAGAGATAGTTGGGCTCGTCTCCACGCACAGCTTGGGCTCTGGAACCCAACTCCTTGAGAGAGGCTGGATTCTCTACTATTCTGGAGTTGCCCGTGGCGAGAGGCGGCGGGCTGGTGTGGGCTTGCTCATAGCCCCCCAGCTCAGCAGCCATGTGTTGGAGTTCACCCCGGTGAACGAGAGGGTCGTTTCCCTGCGCCTTTGGGTCGGGGAGAGGTCTCTCACTGTTATTTGTGCTTATGGGCCAAATGGCAGTGTAGAGTACCCGACCTTCTTGGCATCTCTGGGAGGGGTGCTAGAAAGAGCCCCGACCGGGGACTCCGTCGTTCTACTGGGGGACTTCAATGCCCACGTGGGCAGCGACAGTGACACCTGGAGGGGCGTGATTGGGAGGAACGGCTCCCCCGAACTGAACCCGAGAGGTGTTCTCTTATTGGACTTCTGTGCTAGTCACAGTTTGTCCATAACGAACACCATGTTCAAGCATAAGGGTGTCCATCAGTACACATGGCACCAGGACACCCTAGGTTGGAAGTCAATGATCGACTTTGTGGTTGTTTCATCTGACCTCCGGCCGTATGTCTTGGAGTGGGGTGGAGCTGTCAACTGATCACCACCTGGTGGTGAGTTGGGTCCGATGGCAGGGGAGGAAGTTGGACAGACTTGGCAGACCCAAACGTACTGTGAGGGTCCACTGGGAACGTTTGGCAGAGTCTCCTGTCAGAGAGATCTTCAACTCTCACCTCCGGCAGAGCTTCAACTAGATCCCGAGGGAGGTTGGAGACATTGAGTCCGAGTGGGCCATGTTCTCCACCTCCATTGTCAATGCAGCCACACGGAACTGTGGCCGTAAGGTCTCCGGTGCCTGTTGTGGCGGCAATCCAGAACCCGGTGGTGGATCCCGGAAGTAAGGGATGCCGTCAAGCTGAAGAAGGAGTCCTATCGAGCCTGGTTGGCTCGGGGGACTCCGGAGGCAGCTGATAGTTACCGGAGGGCCAAGTGAGCTTGAGCCCGGGTGGTTGCAGAGGCAAAAACTCGGGTCTGGGAGGAGTTCGGTGAGGCCATGGAGAAGGACTATCGGTTGGGCTCGAATAAATTCTGGCAAACCGTCCGTCGTCTCAGGAGGGGGAAGCAGTGCCCTGCTCACACTGTTTACAGTGGGAGTGGGAATCTGCTGACTTCGACTGGTGACATCCTCGGACGGTGGAAGGAGTACTTCGAGGATCTCCTCAACCCCACCAACATGTCTTCCATTGAGGAAGCAGAGGGCGGAGGGCTTGGTTGTGGACTCGTCGATCCCCCAAGCTGAGGTCACTGAGGTAGTTGAGAAGCTCCTCGGTGGCAAGGCACCGGGGGTGGATGAGATCCGCCCTGAGTACCTTAAGTCTCTGGATGTTGTGGGGCTGTCTTGGTTGACACGCCTCTGCAACATCGCGTGCCAGTTGGGGACAGTGCCTCTGGACTGGCAGACTGGGGTGGTGGTCCCTCTGTTTAAGAAGGGGGACCGGAGGGTGTGTTCCAACTACAGGGGATCACACTCCTCAGCCTCCCCGGAAAAGTCTATGCCAGGGTACTGGAGAGGAGAATTCGGCCAATAGTCGAACCTTGGATTCAGGAGGAACAATGCGGGTTTCGTCCTGGTCGTGGAACACTGGACCATCTCTATACCCTCACCAGGTTGCTGGAGGGTTCATGGGAGTTTGCCCAACCAGTCCACATGTGTTTTGTGGATCTGGAGAAGGCATTTGACTGTGTCCCTCGTGGTGACCTGTGGGGGGTGCTCTGGGAGTATGGGGTTCGGGACCCTCTGCTAAGGGCTGTCCGGTCCCTATATGACCGGAGCAGGAGTTTGGTTCGCATTGCCGGCAGTAAGTCAGACTTGTTCCCGGTGCATGTTGGACTCCGGCAGGTCTGCCCTTTGTCACCGGTCCTGTTCATTATTTATATATATACGACCCGGCCCCGGATAAGCGGTAGAAAATGGATGGATGGACAATGTTCATCTTCTACAGAGCTTGAGAATTGCACATTTGAAAGTGCAATGTTTGTAAGTTGGCACTGTTTTGTCCTACGAATGTCGTGACATTTCAATTGTTGTACATTCAAAGTACAAATGTATTTTACACTGTTCAATTTGCACTTTTATTATTTAGATTTTGGCACATGCCATTATGGAGTATCAGCTTTTTGTCCTTTTCAACGTTCTGGTTCGAAATGCGTGAGCAAACTTCTGGCTTGAAAATTAGACTGCAGTTGCAGTGTACATGTTTTGCTACACAATGTTTAGCTTCTACAGAGCTTGGGAATTGCACATGTGAAAAGTGCTATGTTTGTAAGTAAGCACTCCTTTGGACTCTTATCTCCACGAATGTCAGTGAGATTTCTAGTTCAAAGTACGAAATGTTTTTTACTCCGTACAAATTAATATCATTATTGACCTAATTTAGTGGATAAGCATGGAATCAGGTTTATGGACTCATCACCATTCTGTATGTCATTTATTTTTGTTTTTACAAAATAGTTTAAAGTCAGCATTCTGTCTGGTTTGAAATGCAAGATCCAACTTCTGGCTTGAAATGAGACTGTCGTTGCAGTGTGCAATGATGTGCTACAATGTGTCTAAAGCACAAAAGTGAATGAAATTGTTAATAAAATTCTTATTTGAGTATTTACGTTCTTTCTGGGCTATATTATTCATAAGAAAAGAATATTTAGATTTAATCAATTACATTGATTAAATTGAAATCAATGTGCAGATTAATGTAGATGATTACTCAATTATGATATGTAGAATTAAATTAATTTTTATTAGTACTATTTAAACATTAGGGAGTTTCTTTTTCAAATCCACTCAATATTTTTGTTTAGATTATAATTAATTCTGTACTGTTTTCTATTCAAATCTACTCATAATAAATGGAGATCTATTAGGGGTCTCTTTTAATTAATATTTACTCAATACCAATCCTTGTGAAATTTAATTAATAATATTGCTTGTAATCTGTTGCCTCATTTTTATTGAGTAGATATGGTGTATCTTTTCTTACAGTGTAACTACAGATTTTGCAGTGAATGGATCCATCCCAAATCACCCCCCTGCAGTTTATATCTAGTTAGTATGTTCCTTACATCTACTGTGTGTGAATCACTGTAACTGTGACTGGAAAAGTTGTGCACGTGCGAGTAAAAGAAAACTTGTGAAGTCTCTGTCCAGGTCTTTATGTTAATAAAAGAAACAACATTGTATATGAAGTGGGATAAAAAGCCTAACTAACATTGAGCATGACAAAAGGTGTCGGAGGATCACAGCAACATGAGTGAACAGTGACACAGTATCACCAGCAGTGCCAGATTATTGTAACAGGCCCGTCCCTTAATGGACAAGATGGAAATGCTTCATCTGCTGCCACCTTTATCCCTGACCTGGAACATGGATGAAAATTGTCCTAAGTGGGTACAAAGATTAATTTGCACCTCACTGCCTCCGGCTTGTTGGATAAACTAGAGTCAAGACAGATTTCTGTACTACTGCAATGCATAGGAGAAGAGGCACAAGACATATACAACTCGCTTGGGATTAAATAGGAGGATTCACAACGTAACAAATGATCAGAGGTCCTTGTGGTATATCAGAACTACTGTGCCCCTCGAAAGAATACTGTCTTTGAGTGACATCAGCTCTGGGACCACACAAACTCAGAGCATGCAGGCAAAGACACACATATGAATGTGTTATGATATGACACAAAACAGCGTTCACCATTACTGACGTTGGGAATGACTGCTGTCCACATCAGATCTCACACTTCTAAAGGCCATTGACATATGCAGGGCTAAAGAAATCACAAAAGCACACGTCACAGCGATGGCAGCAACATCAGAAAACACAGTATGAGCATGCAATTATGTAAAAGGGTCACAGCCTGCATGGAGAAAAAACAGACTGGCAGAACATAAACAAATGGCAAAGCCAATAAGAGGACATGATCACATGCCAGGACAGTGCCATGCCTATAATGGTGTAACAAATATGGCAAAAATAACCACTGAGATAGGCGGAGTGGACACACTGTTTATTGATTCAGTTGTTAAGCCAAACAACACAGACACAGGCTGGCACACAAATGTGCATGTGGCAGGCACAAATGTCAACTTCAGGCTAAACCTCGGGTGCAGAAGCAAATGTTATTCCTAGAAAATCATTAATCGACTGCAAATTCCTGTAAATATACAGTACACAATAACAGTGCTAATATCATATGGAGGTGCCGCAACAAACCAGAAGATGTCGCCAAACTACACGTGTAGACTAGAGACAAAACCACAGGTAGGATGTTATTCGGTTCCAAAGAATCAGACATAGCCCTGTTTGGGGGGACAGGCATGTGTGCAGTTACACCTCATGAGAAAAGTTTAATCATGTGTGCTTCAGGTCATTATCATGCTGGAAGGTGATTTTTTCTTCTTCTTCAGCTATCTAACAGAAACCAACAGGCTTTGTGTTAAACAGATTGATATTTGGAGATTTCCATGATTCCCTCTATCTGGACCTTAGTCTCAATCTCAGTTGAAGAGAAGCTGCTTGACCTCTTCATAACTTAACCCATAGGCCAAGCTTGTGTATACTTGCCACTTGATGTCTTGTAAGATCTGGGGGTGTGTTTGTATTTCTGAGACACTTTTGTAGAGTATTAAAAACCATATACATACAGAAACAAACAAAAAAAAAACTTTCCAAAAATATCAGTTTAGACGGACTCATGCAGTTTGCTTCTCAGTTTTAATACATTTCTTCTCTAGGATAAAACTCCTGCGTAAGACATCTGTAAATGAATATGAGCAAACAAACTTTATACATCGAAAAAAAAAAAACTAAAGTATTGAATAATATTGTCATATACAGAAAACTTACTATTGATATGTTAAAAATGATTGTAAACAAGTCTTCCTAAACACTGGTGTAACCAGGTTAGAAAGATAATGTCATTTACATTAATAGTTAAGTGTGTTTTAATAATTAAGCTTTAGTTACAGTGTGCGTGAGACATAGAGTGTCGTACATTGCTAAAATGTGACGCTGGCCCTTTAAGAAACAGAACTGTAATACGACCGGAAAAGGTTTGGTTGTTTCAGGTGAACAGCGCGCGTTACAACATGTTCGAACTGGTGCACGTGCAGTGGAGAGTTTAGCCATATAGCACAAGGAAATAGAAATATAGCACAAAATAGAAAACTATTGTGAGTTAAACACCTATTGAGTATTTCTGTCATCCGGATGATTGTGTATTTGGCGGATTTACGGTGGATTGACAGCGAGTTTGCTTGGGAAACATCTCGTGTGGTGTGGAAAAGCACGAAATTGTTTCTCCAAGAAGCGTACGTGGTTAAATGTAAACACTATAAGAGACAGTTTTGACTCAGTTTGGTGTATAATTTTATGTTCACCAGTGATCTTGAGATGCCGTTGTTTTGTTTAATCCAGAGGGGAGAAAGTGCTTCGTAGGCCTTCTGTGTGTTTCTGGGAGAGCGGAGCACCAGACTTAAGTGTTGTTCACTCTTCGTAATTTCACAAAAGGTGTTCATTGGTCATGTACATGCATGTTTTACTGACATGAGTGCAATATTATTACTGCTTAATGATTTATTGACATGTGTTCTTCAATATATGCAGAGAAGGAACGAGTCTGTCATATGCTGTGATTGTGTGTGCATGTGCCAGAGTTGGGATAAAAAGTAAGATTCAGACATTAGTAATTCATTTCATTCTAGTTGTTTACCGTGTTGTAATACCTAGGTTTAAGTGGACAAGCAAGTGTTATGTTGTGTAGTGATATGTGTAAGGTTTAAACTGTATTATGCATTAATCACACAATGTAACAGTAAAAGATTTCTCGATTAAAAAGTATTACTTGGAAAAAAAGTAAATTTTAGCCATTAGTCATTTCACTTCTGTTAGAGGTTCGGGAGGGACAGATGAGTATTAAACATGTTCATTTGTATTTATTTCTTTTAAACATTATGGCAGTCAAGCAGATTTAACCTCTCCCTCCGCCCCTTCATTTTAGGGTCCGGGGTGAAGGCATGGAAAATGTGACAATTGCAGAAACCATGTTTCGTGTGATAGGGATCGGAAGAGGAAGCTTCATTTCTGGGAAAAGCGTGCATAATCAGAGGTAATAAGTTAGGATGGCAAACTTTTTGTTTAATTTATAATTGATACATTTTTTTATTCTCTAGAATCGAATGCCTGTGGCGAAGCGTCTGGCTCGGCGTAACTCACCTGTATTAAGAAATACTTCAAAGCCTTGGGGAAGATGGCATGTTGGACTTGTCAGATTCCCTTCATGTGTTTTGTGCACATTATCTGTTCCTCCCACGTCTGAAGCGTGACCTCCACACTTTTTCTGAAGGCTGGGACAATCATCCGTTACGGTCTGAAAATGGGCTCACCCCTAACCAGATGTGGATAATGGGACATGCTCATCTGGTGATGATGAAGAGAATTTCCAGGTTTGTTTTTATTGATGTTTCTATGCCTTTAGTCAAAATGTGCTTTTGGATGATGCAGGAAGTAATTTGTTTTTATTTCATTTTAGAATTTGGAACTGTGTGGAACAGACTAGGAAACGTTTGACAGCATCACAGAAGATGATGTTGGAGTTCATGTTCCAGAAATTGACTGCCCACTCACTCGTGCTCTGATGGAAACAGTAAAATCCATCTTTAATCCTCTTGCAATATCTGACTGTTATGGCAGACATATTTATATCTCTTTGGTTCAATATTTTGAAAGTCTTTAAAATACACAAACGTGTGAAACCATTGTAAACATTTATTTTACAAATTGTGTACATACTTTGACAATTTCAACTAACACAGAGCAGCACAATGAATGAATTGTATGAGAAGTAATTTGTAAATGAAAATCAGAACAGTTAATGATTTTGTATTATTTAACACAAACATTCTTTGGACAAATATTGTTACCCATATGAGGATGGGTTTCCCTTGAGCCTGGTTCCTCTCAAGGTTTCTTCTTGCCACTGCTGCCTGAGTCACCTCAGACTTGCTCATTGGGGATAAATACATACACATTGTGAGCTAAATCTATCTAATATTAATCTTTATTCTTATAACCCTTTGTTCTATGTTTATGTTCTGTAAAGCTGCTTTGAGACAATCTCAATTGTAAAAAGTGCTATACAAATAAAATTGAATTGAATATTGTCAACAGAACAGTTTTACTTGTTCCAATAAACAATGACTCAACGAGAAGCTGAAAGTTGCCGTTTCAACATGCTTTCCCCATCAAATACATTTAAACATTATCAAATGACTCTCCATATTTCATAGCTGTTTCCATTATGCTTTTAAATTCATTCAGTGTTTTCAGGTGAGCTGTAGGAAATGTAATTGTGCGTGTACATGCACTTACAGTTGGAAAACACACTACACTGTAAAATGTAATTAGTTGACCTTACTTAAAAAAAGTATGCAGACTTGTTGCCTCCAAAAAATTAAGCAAAGTAAGCTTAAGATTAGTGAGTTAGAAAAGCTTGTTTATTTTAAGTGTGCAGTACTAAATCAAGTAGTACCACTAACACGTTTTTTTTTATGTTCATGTAACTTAATAGACATGCTTAGTGTTAACTTAATTTTTTCATTTTGTGTGGATTGATATAAATTTAACCCCACTTGGAATTACTAAATACCTACAACTTGACACTTTTAGTTCTGCTCACTCATTTTTCAAGTTCACTTAAAGAAAACAATTTCCTTGAATGGGTCCTTGTTGCAGCTGCCCAGGTTTGGGTCCAACCTGTGGCCTTTTCTCTCCCCCATTTCTTATCTATTTTTGCTGTTACTGTCTAATAAAGGCAAACGCACCACAAACATATACTTTAAAAGAACACTCACTGGGTTGGTTCAGCTCCATTACGACATTTATTCAATGCACATTCAAGTATAAAACAGCAGCTAAACAACAAAGTTGTTGTTTGATTTAACTGTAGAAAATGACTTGGAAAAATATAAAAAATAAAACCATATTTCTGTGAGCTAATAAGTCTCCCAATATTAAACAGGTAAACACCTGATAACTACAGGACTTCAGTGCATGCAAAATCAGTGCATTTCTGATCAAAAACTGAAAATACAACAAATGCTTTTGTTTCCCAAATTGAACAGTCCAAAGATTAAACCAACAAAAAGAAAAACATCACTCCTTGGGGTTTGTATTTGTACTACATTACAATTATTAAAAGTGTTCCCAAAATACAAATGTGAACAAGACATTCTTGCCAGGTTCTTTTCTGACATTATCATCTAATAACAACTAACAACTCTTTGCAAACAACATTATTTCCACCATTAGCATACCTGCATAACATGGTACAGACTTCAATGGAATTTTTCTTTTTTTTTTAATTGTGATCGTAAATAAGTGAGAACAGTTGCATGAAAGAATCAAACTTTCTCTGATAAAAGGAGAACATTAATGGATGCAAAGCTTACAAAGTGCTATCTGACAGCTGATGGCTCTTTACTGTTCTAACCCAGAAGACTGTTCTTCAGAGTTAACAGTTTTGGTGGGAGTTTTTTGTTTCCCAGTCCAAGCATCACAGTCTGAATGAAGTTGAGTGTATTTGCCATGCATTTTGGGTAATCCAAATGCAATGCATATGTAAGCCCAAAAAACAAACTGCCTGAGGCAAGTTTTTAATATGATCCATGACAATACCTCCCTCCAGAATGATGGCAGTGGAGATGGGCTGGAGGTCCACTGAGCTTTGACCCTCTTGAGGACTATCTTCACTAACAACTGTCGGCACACCAACACTGATGCGTTCTAGGGCCTCGTCTCTCGCTGTATCCTACAAAGACACACATTCTTCAGCATTGCAATTTATACTATTCTAAAACATTTATTTTTAGTGTTGTAATGTTATCAGAGAATATGGCTTTAAACATGTTTTCACACTTGATTTTTACAATAAAGTAAACAAAATATATTTGGTATGGTTAAACTAAAGCTATGAAGATACAACAAGGTCTATACATTCTTGAACAGTGACACTGACTTTTCAACCTAGACTCCTGCTCCTTAGATTTTAAATTAATGAATGTGTATAACGTTTATGTGGAAAATGTTATTTTTATTTACTGGCTGTTTACATATCTCTCAGATTAGTTGTGGAGGAATTGCTATACAAAATACAGTAGTCACTGAACAAAATGTATATTGTATATCGAGCAGATACAATTACAGCTTCTATGTCAACATAGGTATAGTTTTATATTCATGCAGACCAAACATTTTCTTATGTGCAAGTACTTACAGAGCAGGTCTTGTAGAATTCACTGGGGTCATCACTGAGTAAAATGGGAATGCCTTTGAGGACAACAGAGCAAAGTACTGTCATGTCTGGTGTCTAATGATACACAGAGAGAAAAAAGACCAGTTAACAGAGTAATTTGCAATGCACAAGCAGACAGGAAATAAAATAGGTTGGTCTGGATCGGCTCATTTAGAACTTGATTGCTGAACTATCATAAAGATCAAAAGCAAAATGAACCTACTTACCATCCAGCTCATGTGCTGCATCAGCCCCCTGAGTTTCTGGCCAACAGTTCCCTTTTTAGTTTTGAAAAGTTCGATGAAACGTGGGGCATACTGGTCCAGAGCCTCAAAGAAGTCTCCCTCAAGATTCTTACTGGTGATTCTATTAAACTCAGCAAACACCTGAAAAAGTACAGAGAGGGGTGGGTAAGGATGGAGAGGTGGCAGAGGTATTAACATTCCAACAAGTGTTTGGATTTCTAGCCACACACCTTGAATTTATTTTTGATTTGCATTATTTTATTGGTTGAGAATCAAAATAGCTTACCTGTCTCTCTGTAAAGAGTGCTGGCCATCGTTCAACCATTGTCTGTACAGCAGGCTCCTTTTTTACAATTTCTTGTCTTGGGCATTTTTGAAGTCTTGAACTTCATACTGTAGTTTAAAGTCATACTGCAGTGACAGTTTATCCAACAGTTGCACTTTGAATTCTTCAATGGACTGTGGTCTCTCAACTTCCTTATATCATCTTCAGTGATGATGACTCTCAGCAACAACCTCTGGTCCATTTTGATAACTGTTGACTCACTCAGCATAATATGTGCCATTTAAGTGTGACAAGCTGCTTGTCTCCAACTCTGTAAAGTGAAATCGGGAAAACATCATTTAGTTCAGACAACTGAGTGACAGAGAACGTGGACGATGCTCATTATACCATGATGTCATGAGTCTGCTGACAAATATTATGTCTGTATTGTTCACCACAATCTTTGCTATTTGTCTGAAATCTGGGAGCCCTGAGCACGATCCAACGGAAATAACCATATTAGCACTATACTTAATGCCATCAATGCAAACAGAAGCTGCTTCAAGGACTGTGTTCTGGTAGTTATTCATGAGATAGAGACAGTTCTTCACATTTTCAGGAAATGAAGCAACAATTATAGACTTCACTTTGTTAATTTCAACAGATGGCTTGAAAAAGGAGGTAGCAGCTAAATGGAAGGCTATCATATGCTGGTGTCTGACCGCTAAAGTAAGGGGTATGTTCTGAATGTGATTCACAACTTTCTTGAAGAACTTGTGTTTGCCTTCAAAACACATTGTCCACACATCACACAATGGACCAAAAGTTTGAATTAGTTGAGGGTAGTGCTCAATGTAGTGGTGCTTCGGTCGTAGCTTCTCGTTCGGGAAAACCTTCTGAAATATCTCTCTATGTTCTGAAATCTTGCAGTCAAGAAAGCACACTGACTCCTCTGAGAAGTTTGCAGACACTGACAATTCCACTACATCTTTTAAGTTCATTAAAACCTCCCAGGTTTCATCCCCCTCAGGAATGTGATGACCTATCAGTAGTGTCAGAAGGCGAAGGAGTGTCCAATTTTCATGACCATTTCCTCCAATTGTTGCTTTGGAAGCAAAGTTCTTTGCGATGAGCTGGGGTTGGTTTGTTCTGTCTGAAAGTGTATATGGAAACTTTTTAATAGCCACATTCAAGATTTCAAGTGAGAAGTATCTCTTTGATATCAGTGCCTTCAAGCACAAGGCCAGTTCAGCCGGAACAACACCCTCCAGAAGATCATGCAAAAGATCTGGAGGATAACCATTGACAACATGAAAATGTTCCAAGCTTTCACTAAGTGGGCAGCTTCTTTTCACGCCATATTGTTGAGCCATGGTAGGATCCTGCAATACATCTTGCACCTCTCTATCATGATTTTCTTTTGTTCTTGGTTGAAATGAGCCTGTCCGCACTTCCTTGTGTTGTATTTCCTCCCGTGTGGCCATACAGAATCGGCACATCTGACTTACTGTCAAGCTTTCAAAGAACCCTCCCAAAGAATGGGCAGCTAAATTATCTGCTGCAACAAATAATACTGTACCTTTTATGCTGGCTCCTAACTGTTCAACATATACACCCTGTTGCTCAAGAAAAACAAGGTCCTGAATGAGTGGGCGGAGAATTTCACCATAACCATGGTCTTTGAGACTGCTGACCTTGAAAAGTACAGCAAGCTGGATGGTATGAAAAGAGAAGCGATATTTAGATTAGAGTGTAGATTTTCAAGTACCCAGTAAATGGCACATAGCTTGTGTTTCTTTCTGGAGGTTCCCAAGGGGTTAGCCACCTCAAAATCATCTATGTACAAGTAAAGAGCAACCCTGATTTCATCCTCTGTCAAGAAAGAATTGTCTTTAAACCGGGAACCATCCCTGTGAGATCTGTATCCTTGTGCCAAATTTGTCTCAGGTGACAAGGCCTTATCTAAAATGTCTCCATTGTTTAGTAATGTCTGCAGCATTTTTAGTATGGGGATATACACAATTGTCTGCCTGTCATTTTTTAGGACAATCTCAACAGGCGTTACCACTGAGAATTCTTTTGAAATGTATGATGTTCGCTTGCTAGTGGTTGACAATGACCCCCCAGTAGAAGTGAATTTCAGGAATGAATTATTCTCAGTAAATACTTTAGCTATCTCACTCACTAAAGAGTCCTCAACATCTCCACAATGTTGATTTAGTATTTTTCCAACAGATGTATGTAACAATGGCTGTGAAAGCACATGAATTTGGTTGATCTGCTGTATAACTTCTTGCAGGGCATTTTCAGAGATGTTAAGAATTGATGACATTTTCAGAAAAAGAGCAGCTACATTATGTTCCAACTGACTCTCCAAGTTCTCCACATCTTTACTGAGCTCAGTAACCTCAAACTCAACCTCATTAGTTTCATGGGCACTATCCTCGGGTTGAATATTTATATGAGGTGAAGGTTCCTCAAGTTCATTATGTGACAATTTTGAATGCCATCTTATTTTGGTCTTTATGTTCTTTGCTTTTATGTGCATTAAAAGTTGAATAAACATTGCTCTGAAAGTTACAGCCTTGATATGGACAAGAAACCTTTTGCTTCAGCTTCAAATGTCTTCGTAAATGGGTAAAAAAAGTCAGCTTCAGTGCAAGGCTCCACAAAGTCACACAGCTGACAATGCAAAGCAATTTCACCCATGTTCCCTAGGTCCTTTTGAGTGTGCCATGATGATAAATGGACTTTGAGTGCACTGAAAGATTTAAATGTGCACAGGCATTCCTTATGAAGGCATGGTAGTGGTGATATTCGAGTGTGGCACCCATGTTTCAAGCGGTAATGCAAGTAAGGGTAAGTAGCCCCTCTTGTCAGCACAAAATGTGCAGTGCTTACACGTCCACTGCATATGAAACGGTCTCTTTGAAAAATCTGAAAAGAAAGAAAAGATCATTTTAGCATCAAGCCTAGCAACATAAGACAAAAACACTAACATGCAGTATCAGACTTGAAATACCAGAGCTATTGGAAAAACTAAATCCTTGAAAAAAATCTAATTATCAAGCTTTTAATAATTGAACTTCAAGACAAGTGAACACAGCAGTACAAAAGGTAAATGATAAATGACTCTGTCACGCTTGTGACACGGTGAGACAAAGGCGAGTGAGGATCCAAATGCAGTTTAAGGTTTTAATAAACAAAACACAAACAAACAGTAGGCAGGCAAAACAGATCGGGACACTGAACAGGAACGACACAGACCAAACACCAACACAACCACAAACAACAGGGAAGTGAACAGACAGAGTAAATATAGTGGACAGGAGCCAATCACAAAGCAGAGACGATTAGAGACAAAGACAAGACACCTGGGGAAGAGATGGAATGTAATTAGTGTCCATGGTGAGCAATGAGTGGGCGGGGCAAACAATTAACATCAGGGAGAGACGGCAGACAGAAACAAGGGGAAACTACAGACAGACACGTTACACTCTTATATGGTTAGACATCAAGGGAACTGTAGTCCTGGGTATGATGGACCCACAGTATCTAAAGAGACAGTCCAGAAATACTAATTACATCAAATATTTGACATTCAAAATATGCACAAAATATTCTGTATGATGAAATATACTATAATGATGAATTAATTTTAACACACAAGAACGATTTAATTTGCTCTGATGTAAGCATAACTTTTACTTTAGCATGCAATAATAATATAGTTATTATTTGAAAATACCTTTTATTGCTACAATGGAATGTGTGGATTGATCACTATCTGCTTGAGCCTGGAAGGGGACAGTTAAAAAACAGAACAATTTACCACAACCATAGCTCACCACAACTCACAAACAAGTACATGTGAAAACTGTAACATAGGCCTACAGTATAACCCAGTTATAAAATGTACATATGTACAAGATGACCTTAAAGAATAATGTAAGCCACTGAGTATGCCAGCAAATACATTCCGTATCATAACAGGCTAAGAAAAACTGAGTGTAAAGATGTTTTCAGACAGGGAGGCACTCTTCTGTACCGAGTCTGATCTGGGTACTACACATGGTAACCATCTAAACGGCACAGCTACGAATATCGACTAGTGTTAAGTGCGGAGTGTTAAATAAAATAAAATTAAGTTAGTTGACTGTGGTGATATCCCCAATCATATGTCGGTGGTAATCCTGTCTTTGATAAACACAGACTGTTATTGTTGGTAGCTAAAGTTAGCTAATTTAGCACAATCCTAACTTTACAGCCTAGCTTATAATAAAAGACTTGTTCTGATGTTCTGCCTGAGTTTATAAAACAACAGTTATAAAGCTCAGGAAACTCACAAAACGCCAGGATCAGTCTGTCATCATGCTAGTCAGTACTCGACAAAAGTTTCTGGCATGGCAGGTGGGCACGACGACATGACGAGCACACCCGCGACTGTTACACTAAAGTTTTTCCTCAATTTTAACGTGACAAGTCTTTAAAGTTACCTATTTTCAACACAGAGGAAGTTACGTATTGAAATAATAATAAAGTATTGACCAAGTTTCATCAAAATATAGCCACGTTATGTCCATAATATAGTTAGTTAGCTAGTGTTAGCCGACATTACACACATCATTACTAGCAAGTCACAACACTGACTTAACGTACAGAAGCAAAACGGGGTCTGCACAAGGGTAAAATATTTACTTACCAAATGAGTGTGCCAAGCACAAGAATCGCTGTTATGATGATGATAAACACAAGCTCCACCTGGTCAGTGGGCATGATGTAACATGTCTGCAAATTTACGAATCCCGCCGACCCACCCTATGAAGCAGCTTGATTGGTTGGGGTTAAGCATTTCACCTGGAGTGGTTAATGGTATCAGGAGATATGATCTGTACAAATCAGGTTATGTTGACTTGTGTAAGCAATAGGCCAATAGTAGCTATTGAAGGGCAGGGCCATAGGGGGGAACAAAATATCGCCGTCTAGCGTAGAGAGGACTGATCTGCGCATGCCCACAGGTCATAAACGTAGTTTTTCTAAATTAATCCAACTCAAGTAGACTGAGCTGGTAAGATTTTTCAACCTCAAAGTACAAGTAACTTACTAAAAGCGAGTGTTAATACAAGTTTGATAAAAACTGATTAAGGTCAAATTAATAGTTTTAATTAAATACCATATTTGCATTTGCAGTGTATGATTTGTGTCACAGTCGTGATTGAACTTCACAGTGATGTTGAAGTCCTTCCGGTCACTGGGAAGAATAGGCTTATGCCTCTGGCCTGTCATCCACTGCATACGTTTACCTGCAGTCATTTGTTCAGCTTCACCTTAAAAATGGTGGAATCTTGCAGTGAAATGAAAACACTTCCTGTAGGAAATCCTGGAAAAAGTTCATTACATTTCCTTCTTTGGTGTATTACACAGAACCTTTGTGGCAATTCTCAAGAATGAAGGCTGCATCCACCTTAAATAAAAGAGATAGTGTTAGCATTTCTATTTGCATGTCACATAACATGCCCTCATTGTGAAATCACCACAATGGACCCTGTCATCTTTTCCCGCTGGGACAAACAGTGGTAGACATAAGTCTGAATGCAGTTTCCATGACTTTCTGGAGATCGTAGAGCTGCAGGCCTTTTCGCAGCTGATCAAGCATTGGAACAACTCTCATGGTGGAGTGTAAAACAATGGTTCTAGAGACAATTTGACAGTTTCATCAATATTTAAAACATTAAAAACTATACAGAGTGTGATAAAACTTGATGCTTGCTGTTATTAACTGTAATATTACATTTCATAAGATTACAAATGCAGATAAAAACATTTTGTACTCCGAGAATAAAAAGTAACCTGATGATGTTGCTTTTCATGTCAGCAGACACTTTTCCAGTGTATCCACAGCTTAAAATCTCATCAGTAAGTTCACTCATGTCATCTGTTGAGTTAACCTAAATACAGAGAAATAGAATACGGTCTTATTGTAATCCCAAACTTACTTTTAAGACTTAAAAATGACTATATAAAACTTACATATGTAGGTAATATTTTACCTTCACAATGAGCAGGGAGAATTCCAAATCTGTGACATCACTGGTAGTCACCTGTATACTGTCATAATCTCCAGAGCAAAGATATTGGAAACACCACTCATGCAAAAAAAAAATAAAAAATGGCGGTGGTCCTCTTTGTGCTAGACTGACAGCCATAAGTTCTCCTGCACTTCTAATACCACAGTGGATAAAACAAAATCTTAAAATCAACCAAAAATGTTTATCAATGTGAAAAGTGTTGCATGATCAAATCTGTCTCAAAGCTGTTGAGACAATAGACTGGATTTTTCCCTTTTTTATCTACACCATCGATAAACAGTCGTTTCAATCTTTGCAATCATTTCTAGACCCACAAAAAAAATACAATCGATTTAAAATCTGATCTGACAAAATGTCTGCTTTAAAATATAAAACATTTTAAAATAAACTAAATTAGCTGTACCTGTTAAGAATTCCTTGCTAAGAGCACCAGAGTTGACCCCTGCTTCGCCAAAAAAGGTAACCATCAGTCTGCCTTTCGGTGAAGATTTCTTCTGGCGCTGCCACTGCTGCATTCCTCTACTGAAGATGTCATTCCAAGAAATGCATATGGGAAAGGTGTTGTTTTGATCAACTTTCCTGCTGATCCAATTCAAAATCTCCCCAGAACTTTGTAATAGAAATAAACAGAAATGAAACATGAAATGTGCCAGCAAAGCAAAATAAACAGTTTCTTAATATACCATTT
The DNA here is from genome assembly GCF_022655615.1 of Tachysurus fulvidraco. Classification (NCBI taxonomy): domain Eukaryota; kingdom Metazoa; phylum Chordata; class Actinopteri; order Siluriformes; family Bagridae; genus Tachysurus; species Tachysurus fulvidraco. Next base: position 19,365,726 of record NC_062533.1, read on the forward strand.
TTACCTTTGAAATGTATTTTTTGGGTCACTGAAGTTATCATATTCTGCAGTTCTGCACATAAGACAAAAACAAAAAGTAAAGGTTTTAATATTTCAAATTGCTGCATAGGAACAATTGAAATGATTATTATTATATAAGTGACACTAAACTCTATTTTATAATTTACCGTAATCCACAGTTGGCTGCATGTATCTCAATAACATCACTGTCAAATGTTTTCTTGCACAGTGGGCACTCAGCAGTCTGATGTGACATTAAAATACGGAGTTAAATAATGCACAAACAATGTTTAGAAATCATACATATACCATAAACTGAAAATTAATATTATTTAATGCATAAATAGATCAATAAATATCTTTCTCACCTTCTCTGTCCAGACTTAATTTACAGTATATTGGAATCACAGTTTTCAATATCTGGTGACCTTCAATTCCTGAAACCACAAAAATCACGGTTTTCATCTGCTGTCCATTGTATCCGTCTGGGTCAGGAGGGATGACAGTCAATTTCCGCTGCCCACCTCCACCTACAATTCAAAATATATAAAGAAATATATAAATAGACAATCCACCAAAAATCTTCAATAGATAAAATCCATCCAATAGCTATAAAATGTATGATTTCAATTCACATAAGTTTTAAGAGGTTAAAAAAAAATCAAAACAATCCTACATACCTGAGCACTTGTGCAGCAACCATCCTCCACAGATTTTTTGCCAATTTCGGATATGCTTTAACAAGCACCTCTGATAGCTTAATTATCAAAGGCAGAGTAAACAGAGTGAGGAAACTCACCCAACACAAAAAATAAAAGAAAAACACAAAGAACAAGAAAAATAACATTATCAATCTTACCTCTGAATGAGTCATATTCTCGGTTATAGTTAATGATCTTCTCCCAAGTCCTGCAAGTGTAAGCTGTAATTCTGTCTCTCCTTTTGATGCTTTTCATATTGTTGGTCAAGAAGGAAAAAACTATCAAAAAGCTTTTCTATTTCCATTTATATGGTCCAAAACGCCTTTTACCCTTACTTCCTTCTTGAAAAATCCAGGAAATGACCTACTGTAAAAAGGATTTTTATTCTCAATGTTCTGAACTGACTTTTAAGCCAGTTCAGAACATTGAGAACACTCACATGCACACTTATATATGTGATGTAATATTTTTTTAAACTTTAAAAACTGTATATTCCACCAGTGTACACACACACACACACACACACACACACACACACACACACACACACACACACACACACACACACACCTAGCCATTTCCTGCTGCACTGACTGCCCATTTGACTTGGACCTTCTTTCTTGTGCTGACTGTCCACTGATATTGGACTGGTTCCTCATTTTCTGTTGTCCAACACTTAAGGTGTTGGTCAACATCCACACCAGATTCTGAGCTGAGTGCAAGATGTCACCTAATGAAACCTCATAAACAATAAAATATGACTTTAACACTTAAGCAGTGAAAAATGTGAGTTCCACAAACCCATGATCCAATTTCTGGGATATCATGTCTCAGCTAACAGTGTCAGCATGGACGAGGGGAAGGTGAAGGCCATTAAGAACTGGCCGGCCCGGTCGACAATCAAGGACCTTCAGAAATTCTTGGGGTTCGCAAATTTCTACCGTCGTTTCATTCAGAATTTCAGCAGCATTGTAGCTTCCCTTAGACTTCAGCAATGGATAAAGCATTTAATGATCTAAAACAGCACCTGTGAAGCACCAGTTCTAACCCATCCAGACCCAGAGAGGCTGTTCCTTGTGGAAGTAGACGCGTCATCGACTGGAGTGGGATCTGTTCTTTCGCAGCAAAAGGGGAAACCTCCAACTCGTCATCCATGTGCTTTCTTCTCGTACAAGTTTAACCCGGCAGAAAAGAATTACGACATCGGCGATCGGGAATTCCTGGCCATAAAGTTAGCATTGGTGGAATGGAGACACTGGCTTGAAGGTGCCCGGCATCCCTTCACAGTGTTGGAGGACCATAAGAACCTCCAGTAAGTGGATGAACACCAGACAAGCCAGGTGGGCCCTATTCTTTACTCGCTTTGATTTTGTGATTGCTTACTCTCCAGGACACAAAAATTGGCAAGAATGTTTTCTCCCGAAAATGACCACACGCCTCCCGAAACCATTCTGCCAGCCAAGGTCTTCATCTGTCCTATCAAGTGGCGCGAGGAAGACACGATCCTGAACACACCACCTGTACCACCGGGCTGCCCAGAAGGTCACACGTATGTACCATTGTCTCATCGTGTTCCTTTAATCACTAAGGCACATACTTCTATAGGCACTGGTCATCCCGGCATACAACAAACTCTCTCACTGCTGAAACATCACTTCTGGTGGCCCAGCATGGCTCAGGACATAAGAAGGTTCGTGAGGGGTGTAAGGATTGTGCTATGGCAAAGACACCACGACATCTTCCCAGTCGTTACCCATTGTGTCTGACAGAGGTCCGCAGTTTGTTTCCAGGGTCTGGAAATTGTTCTTCAAGCTCCTAGATGTGACTGTCAGTCTCTCTTCAGGTTATTACCCACAGTCCAACGACCAAACAGAATGGAAGATCCAAGAGATTAACCGTTTCCTCTAAACCTTCTGCCATCATCACCAGAACTCTCCCATGGGCCGAGTACGCACAGAACTCTCTACGTCAGAAGACCACCAGCCTAACCCAGTTTCAGTGCATGCTCGGTTACCAACCTCCCTTGTTCCCCTGGACAGAAGAGAGATCAGAAGTCCTGTCTATCCAGCACTGGTTCCAGGAGAGCGAGAGGGTTTTTGAACTCTGCGCATCATCACCTGCAGGGGCTGTCAGGCGCCAGCAACAGCAGGTGGATGTTCGTCGTGCCCCGACACCCAACATCAAGGTCGGGGACAGGGTCTTGCTGTCCACCAAGAATATCCGCCTATGCCAACCCTACAAAAAGCTGAGTCCCCGATTTATTGGACCATTCATCATTGTGACGGAGGTCAATCCGGTAACCTTTGAGCTCCAACTCCCCTCGCACTACCGGATTCACCCAGTGTTCCACGTCTCTTCACTAAAAGTGTATCACTCACCTGTCTCTCCTTCTCCCCTCACAGGACCTGGTGAAGAAGCCCCCCCTCTCAAAGAAGATCACGCCGTGTACACCGTTCGGCAACTCCTGGACTCCAGGTGCCGAGGTGACAGGTTAGAGTATTTTGTTGATTGGGAGGGATTCAGCCCAGAGGAAAGTTCATGGGTCCCCAAGGATGACATCTTGGACCCCGAACTCCTTCATGACTTCCACAATGTCCACCTCAACAAGCCCGCACCCTGAAGTAGAGGCCGCCCACCTCGGAGCCGGAGTTTGCAGCGGTCCCCAGGAGCGGATCCCTCGGGGGGGACACGACTCAGCAAACCAGATCAACATCACCTGAGTTCTGATCACCGTCATCTGGCACCCGTCATTACCACTGCACATAAAAGACACTCACACACACACACCTTGTCCGGTCTTGTACGTGCTAGCTGCTATTGCACACTGTGCCTACTAACCTGACTCTTTATATTTCTTTACGCAGTAGTCATCCAAGTTCATCGTCCTCCCAAGAAGCTAATCTGTGTGGGTCTGCTTCCAGTAATCCTGTGTGTGTATGTGGGAGCTTCATCTGCACTATTTCACCATCGTTCACCTCATTTCACTACCCACTATCAAGAAACTCTGTTATTTTGACGTATATCTGTCTCCGTTGTCTTGTCTGTGACAATGGCCTGATAGTGTTGCAGACACTGGGTTTGGTAATGGAAAGGAATCCACTGAACCATTTATGGAATAGCCTATTGCTGAATCTGAAACTGTGTCTATTGACTGGCTGCTAGTGATATGCAATGCATTTTCATGTTCAGCCATCTCTGAGATAACCTTAAACCACTTTGGGGCAAAGTGGCAGAAGATGATTCCGTAATTGGAGACCATGATGGCTGAGATCTGAGTAATAGGCCTCAGTTCATGCTGTGTGATAACCTTCCACTCCTGACATTCTGTGGAATTTGGAGGAGAAGTTGTCCCATTTGGACATTTTTGACAAGTGTCTTGATCTGTGGAAAGAAAACAATGGAATGGAAAATGTCTGATTTCAGGATCTTTTCAAAGTCAAACCAGAGGCCACAAATTGACAACTTACCTGGCAGGTTAGAAAATAATCCTTCGCTGCAAACAGTACAGTTATAGCAACAGGAAACATCTGACACACTTTTCCATGTGCCTGGGGGACAAGTTTCAGAACACCTAGACCAGGGAAAATAGATGTAAAAAGAAAAGATTGCATAATTATTTACCCTGCTTAGACTTTACCTCATGTTTTTTACAACTGGCAAATAACTGGGGCAACTAGGGATTATTAGTTTTTCTATCATTTCCTTTGGCTTTGTGCAATTTCTAGTAGATCACAGGAATTGGCACAAGAACTTCACAGTGTGTCCTGGGCTCTCAGGGAGATCAGTGTTTAAATTCATTTTGTATGCGTTTTAAGCTTTAAGGTTATCTATAAACTAAAATGCTATACAATTGTTGAATCCTGTCATTCTTGCTAGGGATCACATCCATGGTACTAACTGTCAAATATGGCTTAACTCAGGCTGTGAGGTTAGCTAAACATTATCGATTAAAAAAGTGAGGGCAATAAATAAGTCCCATCCTGACTTCCTGTTGTGGACATTATGTCATGTTGGAATAGAAGGCATTATTTTTTATCAGATATACATTACAGCACAGTTAAATTTGGGTTTTCTTCATTTGGTTGCATTTGTTGAGTTTATTCTGCTAATTTACATGATCTTTGATCATTGTTTATTTTTGCATTTTTATCTGAAATATAAAGTTGTACAGTTCCATATTTGTATCTTGTAATAAAGGTTTCTATGTAAATATTGTAATTTTTTTGATCAAGAATAAAGCATTTATAAACTGATTACTAATGAAGGAGCAATGCTTTGTAAATGATTAATTAAGTATTTATTCATTCTTAACTAATGCTTAATGGTGTGCAGTTAGTATAAAGCCTTTACCCTCGAGGGAAGTAAATAACATTTGTTTTCAGATACCTTTCTTGTATAAGGTCAAATACTGTTTTTTGAGACACATGCACTCTCATCATCCTCAGCTGTCATGATTAGGCAAAGGCGAGTGAGGATCCAAATGCAGATCAAACTTTTATTAATCCAAACCCAGAAACAAGCAGACAGACAAGCAGGCAAAACAGGGCAGAACACTGAGCAAAGCAGTGAGTGTGAGGAAACAGGAACATAGACATAAACATACAACATACTGTACCACAACGAATAACACCAGGGAAGTGAACAAACAGAGTAGATATAGCAAACAGGAACCAATCACAATGCGGAGACAATCAGTGACTAAGACAACAGACCCGGGGAAAAGATTGAGTGCAATTAGTGTCCATGGTAACAAATGTGGGCGGAGCAAACAATTAATAGCAGGGCAAAACACAGACAGACTCATTACAATGATAGTGGACTAGATATTAAAAAAAAATCCCATCTTGCTTATTTTACCTACAGAAAAATCTGGTACCCTCTCACTCATTTTGAATGAAGAGTTAAAAAGTTAAATTTAATCAGCTTCATAATCCAAGTCTGTATATGAGGAACTTTTCCTGATTAAATATTGACATAAATATTTTGGAATTTAAATGTTGATTCTGAATATAACTCTTTAATAGAAATATTTCAAAAACTTACTCTGTGGCCCTGCGGGGTCCCTGTTTTCTGTGGGATTTAAATATAAAACTCTCACACACTTTCAAACTGAGTGAAATTTATATTACTCATATTAATAAAATGTATGTTACTAAAACTTTAGTCCCAGATATTTCTGAGCATTTATGAGGTTCAGTGAAGAGGATTTACCCAGTTCTTCAAACATGATTCCTTCTGATTCCTTCAGCCAATCATAGAAGCAGACAAAGTGACAGAGTGCTATTGAGACAGTCAAAAATTTTACGGGTCTTTTCTTGCTTGGTTTGTCATGCATTTTATAGTATCATGCAGTTCATTGTGTATATGTCTCTTTGGTAACACTTTATAATAACTGCACACTATTAAACATTAGTTAAGCATAAGTAAATACTTAATTAATCATTTACAATGCATTGTTCCTTCATTAGTAAACAGTTCTGTCATAAACCAGTTATTTATTGGGTGTCTGTGGTTCATAAGATCATTTGGAAAGTGTAAGTAATTATTAAGATATACTGTAACTGAGTGTTATTAACTGTTTTATAATCACATATTACTAATATAAATCTTGATTAATTCAGTTAGTTAAAAACCATTTACCACTTTTTAATTAACTATTTTGTGAGCTCATCTAAAGCGAGGACTTTCTATAGCCTTATTCGTACGGGATTAGTTTTACGTGGGAACGTGGGGGTAAAGTAATTATTACCAGAGTTTCTCGGTGATTTTAGTCCCGTCCGAATGTGTCATCTCGGTAATCATTATGGACAATGTCAGTAAAGATTACGGTGACTTTTACCTTCTGTAAAAAGGTCCGGAATAATTACCTCAGGTAATACTAATCCCGTCCGAATAGAACTGCTGTAAATATGTACGGTAAAATTCCGTCATTTTCTGTTTAAAAGTAGTTTTTGGCGCGTTTTTTAAGCATGGAGGCACCAAGTTGTCTGTTTGCGCACGTGATAACAGGAAGCAATGTCATACGCACATGACGACAAGGAGGTTACTGTGGTGCGTAAAGCGAGTTACCCCTCCCACTTCTGCTAGTTTTACTGAGATGTCTTGTCCCGTGCGAATTGGCCAATTAATATTACAGACGTCCTGAGGTAAAATTGCATTACTCCACGCCCCCATGTAAAACTAATCCCGTCCAAATAGGGCTTTAGTCTTGTAAAGCAGTTGAAAAGGAGATTTAAAGGCTCTGTTAACTGCTCAACAAAAAATGGAAACAAACACAGCACAGTGATACAGTACATAAAAAACATGTATTCCAAGATACAAACATGGAACTGTACAACTTTACATTTCAGATAAAAATGCAAAAATAAACCTCTCGTATAAAAATCTCATATAAAAACAAGCTATAAAAAGAAGAATATTAGCAAAATATCAGTACAATAAGTCACAAAAAGTGCAAAACAGCAAATCTGTTAACCCTAGATAATTTTGTGTTTTGTTTTCTTAATAATTCCCCTTTATTTTATCTCTGCAGTTTATTTTATTTCTAACGACATCCCATTTTCCTGAAATTGGAGTCCAGTTTGTTGTCTGTTTTTAGGCTGAAATGTGTCCAGTGGTCTGAGATTCATCCATATGATAGCTGTGTATCCTGTCAGAACAGCAGTGCTGATGTCAGGACTCAGCCTGGACTTTGGCCACGTGCATGCGTTTATATTCCTCGTCACGTGTCTGCCCCACCTTCGTCTGCTCCTCCCTGTCTACACGACTGTTTCCTACTGTGATTACCCTGTGTATTTAACTGTGCCACGTTGCCTTGTGCAGCACGGAATCTACTGTTGTCTTGTCCTGTCTTCAGTCCGTGTCCTGTTTAGTGTTTTCTTTGTTATTAAACCCTGTTTATTTTGCTATCCTGCGTTTGGGTCTGTTTTTATCACGCATTAATGACAATCGTAATGCAATCAGTCTTAAAATATAATCCGAGTTTTAATGATCATAATAATTAGAGTTTTAATCCACACAATGAGGTAATTAATACTGACGCACATGTCTTTAGTGAAACATGTTTTCGGATTGCGTAGGAAACATTTCCACAATCCAACTAAGGAATGTGTCCCAGTTTGCACAGGTTAGTTTTGAAAACACAAGATCAGCTATCAGAGTTGTCCTTACCTTGAACGCAGGTGTCCTTCAAAGTCCCTCGGTCTTCTAACAAAGGATCCTCTTCAATTTCTTCTATCTTATCTATTGTTTGAATCTTTAAATGAAGGAGTCAGACTTAGACCTTTTTGTCTTTTCAGGGTCCTCACAATGGGAGGCCTTGTTTTTATTAAAAGTAGTGTAATACAGATAGATGTGTGTAATATATGTAACGTAAAATAAAAGAAAATTACAAATAAAATCCCCTTCAAATAATCAAACAGTATTACAATAAGTAAAATAAAAAATGTAAATGTAATTTATCACTGGGAAAAAGGGATGTTGTTACAAATAAAATCCAGACCCAACTGCAGAGATAAAGTAAAGGGGATTTATTAAGAAAACAAAACACATGGAAAACAAATGATCTAAAACAAAAACCAGGGAACAATACACAAAAACACAGGTATATATAGGGAGGGCAGTTACTGAGACACAAGGAACAGTTTTGTAGAGGCGGGAACAGATAAATGATAGGGTGGGGGAAACAAGTGTGATACACAAAACAAAAACAAAAGCACATGGCACAAGACAAACAAAGCCTGCTAAAATGTCCCCCTAGTATTCAGACAGGGAATAGACCAAGCTGTCCATAACATGTATATATACGTACGTGTAACTTTTTACACCTTCAAAATGGCTTTGCATCCTTAGGCATTCAGTATATTTACAGTGTTCATTTACAAGTTTTTAAATTTTTTACTGTACTCAGAATAGAGAGTACAAATTCTCTTTCTGAATCATTTTGAACATTGCAAGAATGGGAGCAAACGCTTCAAAAACGAATCTTGTACACTTATCTACAGGCACTTTGGTCTCATCATACTCAATCTGATGTTCAGTAGTTTTTTTAGGACCTAAGATTGTTGCTTTCTTAATGTTACACACAAACATTTGATAATGGACCATGGTCTTAGTGCTGATGGAAGTAATATCATTGGCAATAAAGATAATTTGGCTCTCAGGAGTTGACTTCTTATACACCATGACATTTTCAGCAATAAAACATGGTTTATCACTGTGTTCTACCATGTTTATGATTGAAATCTGCTCCAATATTTTTTTTAACTCTTCTTTAGAGCCATCACATTGTCTCAATGCCCAGTCATGAAGCAGATTATCCTTCTCCTTTTTACTCAGGGATTTTGACTTTTCCCTCCTTTGAGTAGCTTTACCTTTAACATTTCTGTTTGTAGTTAGTGTGGCTGTGTCTATATCTTTTGCTAAGATCTCTGTACTGCTAATTTGTGTATACTCCTGCAGCTGCTTTGAAGAAAAAGGCTCAGGGTCAACCTCCATATTTTCTTGCACATTTTGCTGCATATTCATGTTTCTACATCTGTCTGACTCATTTTGCCTCACATATGCATCTTCATGCTTTATATCATTTGGTCCACATGATCTTTGAGGCTCCTCATCTGTTTCTCTAATGTTTGTATCCTGCATGTCTGTTCCTCCAACTCCATCTTCTAATGGAGTCTCTTTTTTAGTGAATCTTTCATTTTGCTGCATAGATACATCTTCATACCTTGAGCCATTTGGTCCACATGATCTTTGAGGCTCCTCATCTGGCTCCCTAATGTGTGTATCCTGCATGCCTGTTCCTCCAAGTCCATTTTCTAATAGAGTCTCTTTTTTGGTGAATCGTTCATTTTCTTGCAGAGATACATCTTCATACCTTGAGTCATTTCTTCCACATGATCTTTGAGGTTCCTCATCTGTCTCTCTAATGTTTATATCCTGCATGTCTGTTCCTCCAAATCCATCTTTTAATGGAGTTTCATTTTTTGTGAATCGTCCATTTTCTTGCAGAGATACATTTTCATACCTTGAGTCATTTGGTCCACCTGATCTTTGAGGTTCCTCATCCATCTCTCTAATGTTTATATCCTGCATGTCTGTTCCTCCAAGTCCATCTACTAATGGAGTCTCTTTTTTTCTGAATTGTTCCTTTTCTTGTAGAGATGCATCTTTATGCTTTGACACATCTGATCTTCGAGACTGCTGATCCATCTTATCAATATGAATATCCTGACTGGCCATAGGCTCCTGTGATGTTGCATCAGCTTTAACCTCATGGTGCATTTGGATGACTGATCCCCCATGTTGCTGTTCAGTGGTTTTGGACTCCAACTCATTGTCTTTATTGTCATGAATCTTCATATCCATGTCCCCATTGGGACTGCACTCGAAATTGAGTGGACAATTGCCGTCATTTAAACTTGAGCTTAATAAAGATCCATATACAATGCTTCCTAATGCGTCACTTGTGTCCATGATCTCTTCATGATCAGTGGAGCTTTGAGCTTTTCCACATTTCTTAAAAAACATTTTAAGTGGAATTTTAGGAAATTTTGCATCCTTTGTTGTACTGAGAAATGTGTCAAGTTCCTTATTTTTTCTGATTTCATCAATATCGTCAGCATTAAAGCATAAAGAATTTTTGGGTTCTTTGTCCGTTAATTCTTTTTTCAAATCTTCCATGCTCTTATCAGTAAGCTTTCTCTTTAAATCACACAGCAGATTTTGGCTGATGTTGGGGACAGAGACCCAGTCTTCCAGTTTGGGGAAGGTGTATATCATCGTGAGATCTGTTTCAGTTTCAGGAACAAATTGTTGTAATGTAAGAATGAGAACAGCTTAGAAATTTTCTATTCATAATTATTTTAACCTAAATAAGACAAATAATTTAGATAAATAAAGAATATTTTTCTGCTTTCACTGAAAACATGAACAATTTACAATTTGCCTTCAAAACAAAAAAACAATTTAGAAATGTGATAATTTCATATACAGACATCTAAAATTTTAACAATATTAAATAACAGTTAATGTCATTTTTTAACATAAATAAAACTTCTAAACTTACCAGGAGGTTTTGTAATATTATTATCCATTTCATCCACATTGTTGAGTCTTGCACATTTTTCTGTACAAGAAAATAAATAAAATTCTGAGACAACTACATACCATCTAAAACAAAGAACACAAAGGGCTGTAATACTACAGACATCAGTGATTTGACTAAAATGTTTTACTAAAATGTGTGAAGTGATTCTGATCTTCTTGTGAGTTTTTGTTATTGAACATACTTCTAGAATATATTTATACAGATGTAGAATCACTGATGTTGAAATGCTGCACTGTTGAGGGAATTCAATGCTATTGTTATCACCTCTGTTTGCATCCCACAAGTGGACATACAGTTGGACATACGTGATATACAGTACACAATACCACATTATACACAAGACCACGGGTTCAAGTGCCATTTTTATTATTGCTGAGGATTTTAATGACTGTAAACTATTTTCAGTTCTTCTGGAACTCGTTGGATGATTTTTATACTAAAATAAGGGGAGTTTACGAAACAAAAGTCAACCTCATTTTGCTGTTATTGTCTCTAGTGTGTAACTTTTATATTTACTGTTGTATTGCGTTATTGTTTCTTATGTCCTACTACTTTCTCATTGTGGTTTTATATTGTTTACTATGCCAACTCCCTCATTATACCTGAGAAAACTGAACTAAAGAAGAAATTCATTGCACTCAAGTCCAAATGACAATAAAGAAATTATACAGAAATAAAGATCCTCTTGACCTCTATGGAATGTGGACTAATAATATGTGCTGGATCAAGTGCTATTCTGTACACTGCTGAAGAATGTGTAGATTAAAACTCTAATTATTGTGATCATGACAACTGATGATATGATATGATAGTGAACTAGATGCTAAAAAAAATCCCATCTTGCATATTTTAACTACAGAAAAATCTGCTATCCTTGGTTTAATATTGTGAATGAAGAGTTAAAAATTCAATTTAAACAACTCTATAATCCAACTAGGAGGACCTAGGAGGTATATGGGGAACTTTTCTTGATTAAATATTGACATAAATATTTTGGACTTTAAATGTTGATTCTGAATATAACCCTTTAATAGAAATATTTCATAAACTTACTCTGTGGCCCCTCGAGGTCCCTGTTTTCTGTGGGATGTAAATAGAAAACTCTCACACACTGTCAAACTCAGTGAAATTTATATTATTCAAAATTATTATTAATAATTATTATAATTATTATTATTAAAATGCATGTTACTAAAACTTTAGTTCCAGATATTTATGAGCATTTATGAGGTACAGTGAAGAGGCTTTACCCAGTTCTTCAAACATGTCTGATTCCTTCTCCTTCAGCCAATCATAGAAGCAGACAAAGTGAACTGTGCTATTGGTACAGTCAAAAATTTTACGGGTCTTTTCTTGCTTGGTTTCACTGCTTTTGATAGTACCAAACAGTTCATTGTCAATAAGTCCCTTCGCTAGCAGAACATCGGCCAGTTGAATGGGATTTCTTATCTTTTGTATAATTTCATCTCTGTGGTCCATCAGAAACTTCTTTTTTTCTTCTGCCATGTTGACTGTTAAAGAAGAAAAAGAATAAAAATGTTATACTGTAATTATATCACTGCACATTAATGAACAAAACCAAACGAAACATTATCACATGGTATTCAATTCAATCTGCCTAAAGCCACATATACACTTCATTTACTTACTTTATTTCATTACTTCATTATTAATATGATTTCATTATTTTAAATACATTATTATACCATATAAACTACTATAGGTTATGTTTGTAACCCAGATGCCTGATAAAGAAATTAGACGCATCATCATGGGTTGGCACTACAGGAATAATCTCAGATAACAGACTTACTGCACTGCCTTACTGAAACCTGGCTTCAACCAAATGACTACATCAGTCTAAATGAGTCTATCCTGTCAGGATATGTCTATAAGGTCATGGAGGTGATGTTGATCTATAGCAATCTTCTTTCTGTTAGTCAGAGAACAGGATTCAGGTTTAAATCATTTGAAGTGCTTGTTCTTAATAACATATATATATATATATATATATATATATATATATATATATATATATATATATATATATATATATATATATATATATATATTCCCAGGGCCTTACACTGGTTTTATTAAAGAGTTTTCTTATTTTCTTTCACACTACACTAACTTGGTCAGTTTTGATACAGCGTTGATTGTAGGATATTTTAAAGAGTCGTGTTCAATTGTATTAAATGTATAATTAATAAAATGCTGATTCCAACAATGCACATTGTGAAGGATTTGTCTCAAAAAGCATTGTGTGTAATTCTAAGCACGTTTTCAGATTATTGATGAAACAAATGTGATTGTAATTCAGAAAAAGTTTATTATTATTATTATTATTATTATTATTATTATTATTATTCATACTTGCATATATTGTGAACATCTCCAAATAGATAAAACACTTTACACACTTTATACACACCAAACTGCACATGGACACTTTAAGGACAATCATAAAAACACATTTATGTATATAGACTATTTTTCATATATATTTTCATATTTTATATAGATTTTATATAGCTTATACTTTATTAATCTACTCCCTTTTAGTTTTATTTTTTATCCCAAATTGCATTCCTTTTTCCTTAATGTGACAAATAAAATTTGATTTGATATGACATGTGGAGAACAAATCAGAAACATGCTTTTGTTCATTAATACTAACTGTATATAAACTATATGTGTAAAAGACTTAGTAAAATAAAATAGGCTGCTTTATCCTGACTAGTTTTATGAGTGTAAATTCTTACCTGCTCCAGACAGCTGTGTATCAGATTGTGTGCTCTATACGGACTTAATAAAGGACTTCCTGGAACAATGAGACACAGAAACGGCCTTAACATCCCGAGAACCAATCAGCATCCACTGAAGTGGCGCGAAAACCAATCAGCATTCACTGAAGTGGCGCGAAAACCGACAAACACTTTCGTTTTGTTGTTTTGTCAGCAACAGAAAAGTGCAGAAGAGAGAAGACAAGCGGTTGTCTGTGTGACTGATACAGTACCTCTTGTTCATGTGGCATTGAACAAAATGTGTATTGTGTGTTTGCTGTCGCATGCAATAAAAAAAATGAGAGAGAGTGAGAAAGAGAGAGAGAGAGAGAGAGAGAGAGAGAGAGAGAGAGAGAGAGAGAGAGAGAGAGAGAGAAGACAAGCTTTCATATAAATATATGTTCTAATTTAAATTCTACCCACATAGCAATTTTTCTCTGGCCCAGCTCCGGGCCACACAACCAGCTTTTGCTTGGCCCACATACCGCAATGAATTACGGTCCTAGTGTGGACCAGGTCTGGATTCCAGACAAGGGCCACACATGGGCCATGACTGGCCCAAGTCTCAGCCAAGTTAAATACCCATAACTGGCCCTGAATTGGGCCAGGTCAAAATATGACATAAAAGGGCCATGACAGATCCATATCTCACCCACCTGTATGACCATAGCTGGCCCTATTATGGTCCTATACACTGGACCAGATGTCAGCCTTAAAGAAAAACATAACCAGGCCACTTGATACACACGACACCCAAATGAATAGTCACAACAACGACAGTATTCTGAACAAATATTTTATTATATTTAACATCAAAACATTGAAACCTGACATATACACTTGTATAAACAACTCTATAAGATACCACCCCGTCAGTTCTGCATTTACAATAAAAGCAAAAATAAAACAAGTAGAAGTTCTCCGCTATGTTTTTGTTCATGAAATTAAATGTAACGCTTGATCATCCCTGTTTCTGGTCAGGAACAAGATTTACTGTACCTATAACACTTGAATATCCATGTTTATGGTCATTAACAAGTTTCACACTATGTATAACACTTGAACGTCCATGTTTCTTGTCAGGAACAAAATTTGCTCGAACTATGACGCTTAAATGTCCATGTTTCTGTTCAGTAACAATATTTACTCAACCTATAACACTGATCCATGTTTCTATTCATCAACAAGTTTCACTTCACATAAATACCACTTGAGCATCGACTTTTATAGTCAGTAACAAGTAGTACGCTTCAAATAACTCTGAAACATTAATGATTCTGTCAACAAACAATTTGCACTCTGGACATAGCTTTTGAACATCCATTCCTGAAGTCTGTTAACCAGTCGTACTCTCTCCGCTCACCTTGTTCTTCATTCTCTCTTTTCGGCCACCATCTCTGTCTGGGGCCAGATACAGCCATCTTTTAACTGTGGAATCGATTTCTTTTTCTGTTGCCTCAGATGTAAGACGGTTACGCCTCACAGCCGCTGAAAAACACAAACACACATGGCGTGTAATTGACTTTTGCATCAACAGGTAACGTGGATATTGAATAAAATACATTATTACAAGAAAAACTGCACCTAGAACCTCAAGATAAACTGCTGTGTTGTCTTTTCCTGTATACCTGCCTTCCCGTTTTAATTATTGTTTCTTCCTCCCCGTGTTTATTAAAAGTATGACAGTATATATTGGACATAAATGGCAACTTACCAATCACAACATCTCGTATCTGTAGGCGTAGGAAGCCAGTCTTTCCATTCACTCCTCTCATGTTAACTTTCCTCGCCAAGGAGTTTGTAAACAGTCCATGCATGATTCTCCAATCACACTCCTGAACGTCTGTCCCACCTTTAAGAGCCAGTGTGTTTACCTGAAATCATTTATTAATTAGTTTATATAGTTGAAAATATGGATATTTTCTTACAAAAATTGTTTTTCTTCATTCATTCATTCATTTTCCACCGCTTATCCGAACTTCTCGGGTCACGGGGAGCTCAGGTGTCATCGGGCTTTGAGGCAGGATACACCCTGGACGGAGTGCCAACCCATCACAGGGCACACACACACTCTCATTCACTCACACACTACGGACAATTTTCCAGAGATGCCAATCAACCTACCATGCATGTCTTTGGCCCGGGGGAGGAAACCGGAGTACCCGGAGGAAACCCCCGAGGCACGGGGAGAACATGCAAACTCCACACACACAAGGCAAAGGCGGGAATCAAACCCCCAACCCTGGAGGTGTTAGACAAATGTGCTAACCACTAAGCCACCGTGCCCCCCTGTTTTTCTTCAGAAGGCCTTTATTAACACCATAGAGCCATGTGAATTGCTTTTATGATGGATGGATGCACTTTTTTAGGCTTTAACCAACCAAACTCTATGCTGACTACTCATCACAATTACTGTATAAAGCTTGAAGATACAGGAAATTTTCAAATATAACTCCAAATGTATTCATCTGAAAAGGAGGAATACACTAAGGATTTTTGGGTTAAATATACCTTAAAGCAGAAGAGAAAAAAAAGGCTTATTTGGAAAATAAGAGCTAGCCAAATAAGTCTGAATGTTATAAAATGAAATGCCCACATACCAATTGCTTATGGAGGTCAGGAATACTCTGCAGATTGTCCTCCATGTTCTGAAGAGAACTGAGATCTTTGAGTGGTAATAAATTTCGACCCAGGCCTATCTCTGTCTCCTGACTTGATTGCATGCACTGGAGAGTCTTAAAGATAATTCGCAATTGGTCCATCAGCATTTCCTGTTTTGTTAATACATTACGAAGAAGGACTAAAAGGAAAAAAGAGAGAGACGGACAGTAGTTTTTTGTTGTCCAAATTTTACTTGCCACACACCCAACCTAACATTATAGTAAACAAATTCAGAAACCTATGAGAAAAATGCATTGCAATTATTTACCAAAATGCCATTGGTGTTGACATATTATTTAATAATTAGAAAAACAACATTACACGTGCATTCACATGGGACACAGCAAGCATTGGGATCACTATATAGCTGATACTTTTATAGAGGAAGGGTTTTGTGCAGATCAGGCTGTGATTACATTATGTTCTCTGGTCACACTTTGCCATAGCTGTGATTACCAAGGTCACATTTGGTTACTGAAAACATAACAGACTGTGTGTTTATGTTATTAATCATTTCATGGGAACATGACTAGCATAGTTTTTCTTTATAGAAATTGTACAAAGAATATGCAGTGTTTTTCCTTATGTGATCAAGCTTGAGCTTAGTAGAACATTACACAACACTTATTTATTCCTACATTACTCGTCACATCCTGTCACATGATGTGCACAAAACACTTCCTCTTTAAAACCAGCGGCTATGCAGTGATCCCACTGTTTGCTGTGTCCCAAATAAATGCACATGTAATGTTGTTTTTATTCTTTATACTCATTTTACTCAGGTGATGTGTAGATTGTCAGAGAGAGAAAATAGCAAAGTTGTGATTTTCAAGAGGCAATTCAAAAATTGGATAAAGAACATATGGATGGCCCTGTACCAGAGTGCTTCTCGCAACAAGCTCGTCAATTATAAAATCACTGGCAATGTGAATGAACCAAAATCAGATTATCCTGAAGCTAATCCCGTAATCAGTGCATTCTCTGTGTGAAAAGTGATAAACACTAATATACTCACAAATTTGGTGACTGGATGTTTGCAGGATGTCCCTGGTGTGGTGTGACCTTGAAGGTTCAGAGTACCTTTTTTTATGGATCTCCTTAATTTTGTGGGCTGTTTTTCTGACCTCAACGTCGGCATGCCTTGAAAGGGTCTCAATGCTTGATTTACCTGATGTACAGCTTTCAGAGCGAACATGCCAGCCGGAGGATAACATAGTAGTGCTGGTCTGAGGACTTGAGTGGATCTCAGGAGTGCTGTGACCATCTGAATACAAGTCAGGACTGTAGTAGCAGCTTGGGTGAAGGTTGTGACTCATTTGGCTGTGTGGACGAAAGTGAGGACTGCTTTGGCCATGTGGGCTAACGTCAGGACTGCCTTGACCATGTGAGCTAACGTCAGGACTGCCTTGACCATGTGAATGAAGGTCAGGACTGCTTTGGCCACTTAGGTGGAGGTTGTCTACTACAGGAGAAATCTGTTCCCTAGTGATCACTGGAGCATTAGGTAAGGCATACCTCCTGCAAAGTACAAAATATCTTAGTCCTTTAACAGCGGTGATAAAATGCACTGTAATTTAAAAAGGCTGATACTTCTTACCTTTTTCTTGACTTTTCATCTCATCATTAGGGAGGTCAGGAGTACTGTGGCAGAGCTTCGGGAAGCTTGGCTTTCCTGGGTCTAATTTGTGTTGTCTAGCGATTTTTGGAGCATCAGGTATGGAATACCTTCTGCTTAAAAGTACAAAATGTCAGTCATTTATCTGCTGTGGTAAAATAAATTATCATTATAAAAAGCAGATGCTTCTTACCATTTTTTTGACTTTGGTTCTTTCTGATGTCCTTCCACCTCACTATCATCATCTTCTCCAGGGAAAAGAATGTTCTTGGGTCTAACAACACATTTATCAATTTCAAAATATACTTTTATTTTTAAATGTAGTGCAAAACACTAATACAAACAAAGAAACCAAAACCCTACTTTCTTTTTCTTTGAAATGTAATGAGTTCCCTCCATCGGTCTGATCAATGTCTGTGTGATCAACAGCTAAAGGTTTACGTCTTGCTTCCTTGTAGTCAACTGGAAAAGTAGAATCACAAAAAGAAAAAATGTAAAAAGTAAAGCAGTGATTTTAAATTAAATTACTATTAATTCATTTAAAGGAAGTGGTGGCAAAACATAACTCACATGATGTGAAAATAATTCTGGCGTTATGGGGCTTCCAATCATCTCCTGGACTCTCTTGCGATTTTACAGCTTTTGTTATATCACTTTTATTTGGAGGCCACATGCACTCTACATTTTTAATCCAGACTGAAGGCACAACTTCAACCTCATTTGTCTTGTCAAAGACAACAATGTGAAACATCTAAAGAGACAAAGAATTGTATTCCTCAGCCGAATTTTATACAAAAGCAACTTGAGAGTTATTTCTCTTGATGCAGGAGTGGAACAACAAATCTGTTTCGGAATGGCAATCTCACATACTTCTGAAGTGTCTTTCCTGTCATGAAACACCGAACATTTGTGGAGAGGTTGGAAACCACATAAATTCCCAACTCCTTTGAATCAATAGGATATTTAAAGAAGTGATCCACTTGTTTATATTCATTGCCCACAAGGTATACTGCACCTTCATCCTCAACAATGTTTTGGACTAAAACCAACTGATTGTCGATTTTGACACAAGAATCTCTCTCATTGAGCTTCACAACTATATCATCAATCGCAAGAACTTTAAATTGACGAGCTTGTTGCAAGAAGCACTCAGGTACTGGCCCATCTGTATGTTCTTTATCCAATTTTTGAATTGCCTCTTGAACATCACAACTGTACTTTCTATTTTCTATCTCTGACAATCTACACATAACCTGAGTCAAAGGATTGCAAGGCCCTCGAACCAGTTTTTGAGCTTTCCTAAGAAATTTTCAAAGGGGAATCCTGATATAGGATCTAGATTGCCATGGATTTTGACCTTTTCGCTGAGGTGCACAAGGCCATGAATATTGTAAACCAAAAACTCTTTACCATAAAGCTGGCCAAAGTGTTCAACAAATGAAAGCAACAGAGTATTTGCAAGGTCATTCATCTTCATGCAAAATTTTGGCAATATGCCAATATGTACACAGCTACAGACAAAAGCATGAAGTTGTCATAGATTTGATGCTGTAGAACATCATACAGCACAACTGGACCAGTGTACAACAAGAATTGGCATAGCTCTGTTGCTTTCCACCTACATCGATCTGCTAGTGCCCGAGGCCTTCGAGCAAACTCACGTGGAATGTAGTTTCTCAAGGCAATAAGTCTATCTGACACCATGGAAGCTTGAATGGATGATATGCGACAGTGCAAGAGACCAGTGGTGCTGATCCACAAGTCTAAGAGACGGCGCATTACACCCAGACAAACCAGGCGCATGTAATCATGTGGGAAACAAGTGACCATGTCAATGCCAATGTCTGTAAGCGGTGAGTGTTGGATGTGGTGTTCTTCATCAATTGCTTGCCTAAAACTCTTATCAGTTCTGCGCTTTACATTCAACTCAGGAAATGTCATTCGATTTGATTTCCAAACACCTGTTTGGTGACACTTCTCACATCCACGATATGCAGTGTGTGACTTCACACCTTGGATGAAGGCTCGGGCAGGGGCATCGCACACAACAGAAACAACATGCAAAAAGAAAGTTTTCTTCCTGAACAGAAACCCATATCTCAACATTTTCAGCTCCTGAACCAGATTATAAAGATATTCAGCCAAAGAATTTGGCTTTGAAGTACCACAAAAGAGTCCAATCAACACAGGTGCCTTAGTGTGACCTTGCAGCAAACCAAGAATCGGCCAAAACGGTGTACTATTAACTTAAAGAGTGGTAGTCCATCAAAATTCAACTGTAATTTGAAGACATGTTTGTCTGGTACAGTATGCCAAACTTTATCAAGGATTTTCCAAACAGAATTTAGAATTCCACAATAATGGAACACACCACCAGCTATACTGCTAATGCTGTAGCGTGTTTTTGTTTTCAGCAACGTTCTTCCATCCTTAGGCAGAGAGGAATGATGGACTTTGAGAATGGTAAGAAGTGCTGACAAAGCAATTAGTGAAATTCCAAATTCAATTGCCCAATCTGCTAGTGAACTCTGCAAGTCACTCTCTCTCTGTGACTACAAGGTTCTCCAAGATCAGAGTGGTCCTCACCAGAAGCTGCAGTCTCTTCGTGTATTTCCTTATCAACATCCAACTCAATATTCTGGTGGGCACCTTCTTCATCACTAATTTCCATCTCTGATTTCCCTGAATCATCAACACAAACACTTAACTCCAAATTGTGACCTTAGAGGGCGCTGTTGCTAAAATGCAGCTTAAAATAGCCAGTCTAGAGACGTTCGCTGACTAATCTTAGTGCCTTCCTTCTGGAATTGCTCCTATCATTGTACTTCCAAACCTTTTCCATACTGTGTCTTTACTGAAGCCTTTCGTTTTTCCTCCTAAAAAAAAGATTATTAAAAAGTTTTAATAGACTATAATGAAAATCAAATACCAGAAAAAGAGAAGCTTTTTTCAGCCTCTTCTGAAAAAGCAAAAAAGCTTGATGATTAATTAAAACCACTAATTAAAAACCTAATCAAACTAATTAAAACCACATTTGATTTCTGTGATTTTAACTGTTTGATGTAATACCTAATGAAATACTGTTTATACATTCAATCATGGCTGAACAATTAATTGAAAAGTAATCAACGACATAACATGCAATATACACGATGAATTAAATTCTAAAATATTGGTCAAACAAAAATTTATAATTTTCACTGATTTAATATGGAGTTTTACAGACATTTGCTCCAACCAAATAACATTAAAATGATTAAATCTGCGTTCACGTGCTACTGAAACAAGTTCACTCGTTTGAGTCCATGCTGGTTAATTTTTTTTTGCCGTTGTCCGTTCATTCATACACGTACGGATGTATTTTTTTATTTTAAACCCCCCCCCCACTGTTTCTTTGCAGTACGTGCGTGTTGAATGTAACGTTCACGGCGCTTGGCGCGTTCTCGCAACAAGATTTACGCAAGATTTTGCATTTACTCTGTTTACGTAGCGAACGTATCTAGACTGGCTATTTTAAGCTGCATTTTAGCAACAGCGCCCTCTAAGGTCACAGATTTCGGGGTGTCACACCGGGTTTAGTGCGAGTGGCTGTTTCTGAGCAAGACTGCATCCGCCCACTTTTTCAACAGACAGTTCCTGGAGTATTTTCATTCACTTTTCCCAGTTGGAGATTTGTTGCTTAAAGTGTTATAAGCCTTGAATCATAACAACCATCTAAAACTTGAACTAAAACATGTGTAATATTCGATCTGAAACAAATAAAATATGTCACGGCTATCTGGGTAAATAAAACTGCAATCCCATGAAGCATTGCAAATTATAATTCCGCCTTTTGACCAACTTTGCTCTGATAGGCCAATTTCACATTTCCAGGTTTTAAAAATCATGATTGGTGTACGCTGGGTAAAAGTTATTCCGGTAAAAAAAAAAAAAAAAAAAAATTCGACCTATTTATTGTTTTATTAAAGTCTACACCTACCCCAACCCTTCACAGTATTTTTTATTTTTTTTGCTGAAAACAAGAACATACAAATCAGTACAAAATATCAACAGTGGTGATACTTGAAAGACAACAGCAAACATACAACAGTAAAAAAAAAAAAAAACAATACAAAATAAATCAATAAATAAAATAAATAAAAAAGGGCCATTGTTTTACATAAAATTCCTTATACAAAAACTTTTAGTACAGTAGAAATTTTAACAGTTGCTTTATCAGTAGATATTGAAATCAAATTAATGTTCTATATCTCTTAAAAAGACCACAAAGCTTTGCTTAAGAAAATATTTAAATTTATAATAAAACAAAGTTTATTTTTTGGGGCCTGAGTCAAAATAGCCAAACATTTCTCATTTGTAATGCAAATTCTGGCAAAATCTTTACTACTATCTTACACCTTTACTATTATTATACAGTGTGACAAAAATTACGGTATACTGATGTGCGCATGCCCAGTTTTAGGTTTAGCTAAGGATTAAATATAATGAAAATGTTTAGACTGTCTGAATTGGTGGTTATTGGTCTACAAGTTTAACCTCTTACGGGAAGTAGAAGTAACCACTAGGGGATGACCCAGAAACAAGCTTCAATTCAACTTTAAAGCATCAAATCCTCCAAAAACACGAAAAAACCTATTTACCTAGTAAAGTTTATACTCTCAATAATTTTTTAAGCCCACACACAAAGCACAATATGATTCACAGCCTTCATACAATTAGAAAAAAATTTCGGACAAAACTGACCTAGGTGGCGCTAGACCGGTTTTTCCCTTACCTTTAGACGTGTCTCTTTCTTCACTGGGGTAATATATTCCAACACAAATAATCCACAAAAATCCACACAGGTCCAAGGAATTGTGGTGCGCCAAGGAACAGAAGTGCGCCATCATCTCGTTTTGCCGCTCTAACTCCTAATTGGGATATTCAAAAATTCAAAGTCTACGTCATATTTATAGCCCAGGTCCTAATGAATCAAATAAGCCCTCATTTGAGCCAATCGGTGCATGTATGGCAGAGATAGACGGCTGAGAAGCCAATGGTGGCATGACCTAATTTTTGGGAACCCGCCTTTGACTGACAATTACTTCTTCCAATAGCAATGAAATGGGCTGGGACCTATACAGCCGTTTAGCCAATAAGCAGACGATTCCAACGGTATATGACATGCCGTATGTTCTTTGCCTGTGTCTGCATGAACTGGATGCGCAGAAGAATTCTTGCGTAATCCCTGACCTTTTGTCCCTCTCACAGCTCAGGGTGTCAAGTTACAGGCCTGTTTTCACACCAGAGTGATAGAGAGAGAGTCTATGCTTGTTTATGGCTTGTCAGACTGAGCCTGCAGCCTTTTATTTCAAAGTTATATAGTAGTATAACTAGTATAACTAGTATAACTAGTTTCTGAAACTAGAGAATCTCTTCTTTCAAATGAGATCAGGCTCACCCCTGTGTGTCAAAGTATGTGGGAGCTGTACCAGTTTTTGTTGGACAATGGATATAGGCGGAGGTCCATAAGAGGTTTTAAATTAATCGCAAAAACCTTATCAACTGAAATCAAACAATTACAGTTGATTTTCATAATTCAGAAATATAAATCTTTATTGTTGCCTGGATTAACTTGAAGGCATTAGACACCGAAAGATGGAAATATCTTTGTGAATGCAAACATTGGGATTTTACTCAAATGTATTTGAAATGGATTTTAAATATGGGTTAAGATCGGCCATACGTATGTGGCCCACATATGTATACTTGACATCTGGGCCGAATACTACCGGGCCATGTTTGGCCCACATGCTGTATGCCAGTGCCGGATGAATGCCAGCTGTGCCAGATGAATCTGGGCTAGATTCGTTTGCTGACTCATACACTGTACCAAAAACAATGAAATACTCTGTTTGACTGTGTTATGAAAAATACTATGTTAATTATAATATAGAATTACAATTAAAACACAAATACATATATAGGAATATATTTTAAAAAAATCTATGAAAACAGATCTCTTCATAGAAGAACATTAATGAGGAATGAAAGCATGGACAGAAGTTCACACTTTCCACATCGTTTTCTAAACATTTTTCAATAAAAAAAGAGTTTTCACTATAGTACATTGGCTTTATAGAAGAGAAACATATCTGTCTAAAGTTCACAATATATTTACAGTTTTAAATAAAATTATATTTTTAAGTTTATTTTAATGTCACATAAACCCAACTGAAAAATGTTTTATTCACATTATTCACTCTATTATATACTGAAAAAATTATAAGTGCAACACATTTGAACCCCCCCCCCCCTTTCATGAGCTGAACTGAAAGATCTAAGGCTTTTTCTATGTACACAAAAGGCCTATTTCTCTCAAATATTGTTCACAAATCTGTCTAAATCTGTGTTAGTGAGCACTTCTCCTTTACTGAGATAATCCATCCACCTCACAGGTGACATATCATGACACTGATTAAACAGCATGATTATTGCACAGGTGTGCTTATATGACTGGTCACAATAAAAGGCAACTATAAAATGTGCAGTTTTACTTATATTGGGGGTGGGGGGGGTTTTGGTATCAGTCAGTATCAGTCAGAGGAACTGATTAGGTTGCTGATTGTGGCCTATGGAATGTTGGTCCACTTCTCTTCAATGCCTGTGCAAAGTAAAATACATCAGAAACACATACCAAGCCCTACCAAGCCCTACCAAGCAGACCTGTCTCGCTGGACAGCGGTATCTAGGGCCAACGCGTTTTCACCACCTGCCCGTTCAGTCCCGGCTGTGAGTTATATACACACCGGCGGTACGCCACAGGAATTTTCAATCCTTAATACCAAAAATATAAGTAAGTAAAAAAATGTATACACCAGAATTCACTCATGAGTTTTTTTCTGTCACACACACACACACACACACACACACACACACACACACACACACACACACACACACACACACACACACACACACACCCCTCACTCTGTCTCTCGCTCGCTCTTTCCGTGTGTGTGTCTCTCACGACAGAATGCACCCATGAGATTTTTGTTCGGCCACACACACACACCTCTCCCTCTTTCTCCGTGTGCGTGCCTCTCACAACAGAACTCACTCATGAGATTATGCCTGTCA
Source organism: Tachysurus fulvidraco (assembly GCF_022655615.1). Lineage (NCBI taxonomy): Eukaryota > Metazoa > Chordata > Actinopteri > Siluriformes > Bagridae > Tachysurus > Tachysurus fulvidraco. The sequence goes on from NC_062533.1 coordinate 19,390,716, forward strand.
CACACACACACCTCTCTCTCTGTCTAAGTGTGTGTGTGCCTCTCACAACAGAATCCGCACATGAGATTTTACCCTGCCACTCACACAGTCACAAATCAAAACAACTTTATCTATTTCCTATTTCATCCAGTTATTATACTGTATTTCACCCTTAAGAGTTCTTGACTTCAAGGGCAGCTGTCCGCCTCCCAGGGCCACCCCTCCCTATTCAAGTCACAGATTCACTACGCACAGACTTCGAATATAACAGGCGTCTGCTTACCTTAATATTATGGCCGGCCTCTGTGACCCTTCAGAGAGAGTGGTCCTGGTCCCGGACACAGGTCAAGCTAGCCCCTTTGAAGTCCCATCTGGGGTGCCATTAGATATGTCGGAACTCAGAGCCGGTCTCCAAGTCGACACATCACAGGGTGATCTCTTCTCTTAGGCATTTAGTTAAATTTCACTGTTAACTCTATAATTACTACAAAAATACTGAGAAAACTCCTCAGACCTGGATGAGAATGAGCAAACTTCTTTATTATGGTCAATCAGCCAACAAATTATAATTTGCCAAATTCAGAGTAACAAATTGCCAAATTCAAAGTATCAAATTGCCAAATTAAAAGTAACAAATTGCCAAATCAAAAGTAACAAATTGCCAAATTCAAAGTAACAAATGAAAACCCCTAAAAAGAGCATGTCATGCAAAATCAATCAAGAAAAACAAGAACTCTCGTGACGTCCTTGCAGAAATAAAAACCACCCACCTTGACCCGCGGACACGGGCACGCGCCCGCGTGCGCGCGCCCCCACACGCACACACACACCTTCGCCCCCGAAGAACCAAAAAAAAAACCTCAGATATCTTCTCAATATATACCCTGGCGCTCCTAGGAGCCCAGGTGCCATATCACCTTATTTACCGGAATCATCTCCTATGTTTTCTAAATACACTGACCCAATTTCCCCTTATTTCCCATTACCTTTCACCCATATGACCATTTATGGATTTTCCTTCCCTTATTTTTCATGACCTCAGACTAAACACCTGGGCCTTCTTCAGTCTGCACAACAAGTTTATGAGCACCACATGCCCATTTATGGATTTTTCTCCCTTTAGTTCTCAGGGCCTAGGTCTGTGGACCACTGTTTTTTTCATTCTACATAACATGTTATTGCTATGGACCAAGGTCTGAGAACCATGGTGTTCTTCATTTTCCATAACAATTTATGAGCTAAGGTCTGGGAACAATGGTATTTTCCCTTCTACATAACAAGTTGTTATTACAAATGTGCTCAGACTGACTAGGCCTAACAGCCCCGAATCTGGTTGCAATAAACATATTTGGCCTACAACATCACCTACATGTCTTATGACAGCAATTGTAATATTTTGCAAGGCCTAATACTTTACTTTGGTTATAGTATTGTAAGGAATAATATTTTAATTATTTCTACTAAGATTTTTTTCCAACAGTATGAACATGCAATTATGAAAAAGGGGTCACAGCTTGCACAGAGAAACAACAGATTGGCAGAACATAAACAAATGGCAAAGCCTCTAATGAAGTGTGTAAAAAAATGTGGCAAAAATAACCACTGAGGTAGCAGGAGTGGACAGACTGTTTATTGGTTCAGTTGTTAAGCCAAACAACACTGACACAGGCTGGCACACAAATGTGAATGTGGCACGCACAAGTGTCAACTTCAGGCTAAACCTCGGGTGCTGAAGCAAATGTTATTCCTAAGAAAATCATTAATCAACTGCAGATTCCTGTAAATATGCAGAACACAATAATAGTGCTAATATCATGGAGGTGCCGCAACAAACAAGAAGATGTCGCCAAACTACACATGTAGACTACAGTCAAAACCACAGATGGGATGTTATTCGGGTTCCAAAGCATCAGACATAGCCCTGTTTGGGAGACAGGCATGTGTGCAGTTACACCCCATGAGAAAAGTTTAATCATTTGTGCTTCAGGTCATTATCATGCTGGAAGCTTTCTTCTTCTTCTTCAGCTATCTAACAGAAACCAACAGGCTTTGTGTTAAACAGATTGATATTTGGAAATATCCATGATTCCCTCTATCTGGACTTGAGTCTCAATCTCAGTTGAAGAGAAGCAGCTTGACCTCTTCATTACTTAAAGATTCAAACAATAGATAAAGTAGAAGAACTTGAAGAGGATCCTTTGTTAGAAGACCGAGGGACTTCGAAGGACACCTGCATTCAAGGTAAGAACAACTCTGATAGTTGATCTTGTCTTTTCAAAACTAACCCATGCAAACTAGGACACATTCCTTAGTGGGAATCCGAAAACGAAAATGTGTCACTGAAGGACATGTTGTCACGGAATCGCCAGGTACTCCCCTCACTCAGCAAACCAGATCCACATCACCTGAGTTCTGATCACCGTCACCTGGCACCCGTCATTACCTCTACACATAAAAGACACTCACACACCTTGTCCAGTCTCTTAGACCCTAGCTGCTATTGCACGCATCGTCCTCACAAAAAGCTAATCCGTGTGGGTCTGCTTCCAGTGATCCAGTGTGTGTGTGTAGGAGCTTCATCTGCACTATTTCACCATCGTTCACCTCATATGATGGTGAACTACCCACTATCAATAAACTCTGTTATTTTGACGTATCTCTGTCTCGATTGTCTTCTGTGTGTGACAGAAGACCAGACCGACAAACTTGTCTTCGTACTTGTCTCGGACACCTACCAAGGACTGGTCGACATGCTGAGACAGGAGTTGCTACAGACACCGGGACAACCGTCGCACTACCAGATCCCCGCGACGAACAGTGCTACTGTCGCCACGGTTCCCATGGCCAACCCCGCGCCCTACTCAGCCGTCGTGGAAGAATGTAAGGGATTTCTCCTCCAGTGTTATTTGAACTTTGAAATGCAACCATCTCGTTTTCCCACAGATCACAGCAAGATTTCCTTTATCATCTCATTACTCAACGGAAAAGAGTCCATCTGGCATCAAGACGGATCCTTTTTATATTCCATCAAGGAAGTCACTACCTATTTCCAAGAGGTATTTGGTATTCCTGCTGGAGATACAACTGTGCGTGATAAAGTTTATCATATTAAACAGGGAAAATCTTCGGCGGTCGACTACTCTCTGCAGTTCCGCACGCATGAGCGAGCGCTTATAACAACTTGCTGTAATGGCTTACAACCAGAACTTTGTCTTCAATTATGAGCCTTCGATGACATCATGGGGTTGGAGAATTTCATCCAATGAGCCATTCGAACGGAAAGTCATATGTTATCATGCACCCCAAATGTACTTCCCCAGACTCACCTGCCAGAACCACCTCCTCCCGGGCCCGAACCCATGCAGCTCCACTCCACCATGATCTCCCTAGCAAAACGTCATCAACAGCTGACCCAGGGTCTCTGCCTGTACTGTGTGAGCATGAGGCATTCCATTGGTGACTGTCCCATTCGTCCTCCGAGGGCTGGGAAGACCCTGGCTGATGCAGCATCATCCGGAGCTCTCCTGGGACACTGGTGAAGTGAAGTGTTGGAGTGACCATTGTTTTCCTTGCTGCTTTCAGAAAATCCCTAAACCTTGTCATCCTCCTAAGCTACTTAAGGTATGCAGCACCTCTATTGAAAGCCCTCAGAATAATGTGTCTGTCTCTATCCCACCAGAATACGCCACCTTAAAGATGTCTTTTGTCCCAAGAGAGCATCGAAACTACCTCCTCCCCGGCCTTGGGACTGTGCCATTGACCTCCTTCCGGGTGAACCAGTGCCTAAAGGAAAAATCTATTCCTTGACGATCCCCGAACAAGAGGCCATGAACAAGTACATCAGGGAAGAGCTGGCTCAAGGGTATATATGGCTGTCAACTTCCCCCACTGCATCACCCTAAGATGATGGGTTACGATCCTGTATTGATTAGAGAGCTGAACCAAATTACCAAGAAATTGCGCTATCCGCTCCCCCTCGTTGCATCAGCTCTTGAACAGCTCCGAGGTGCCAAAATCTTCACCAAACAAGATCTTCGCAGCGCTACAATCTCATATAAATCCGGAAAGGAGATGAGTGGAAGACCGCTTTTGTGACCCCTACAGGCCACTGGGAATATTTGGTCATGCCGTATGGCATTGTTAACTCTCCATCCACTTCTTTCAGGACTTTACGCACGGCATCTTCCGAGACCTGCTGAACCTGTATATGATGATATACATTGATGATATTCTTATCTTTACCAGAAGCTCTGCCGAGCACCACCTACATGTGAAGGAAGTGCTGAAACAGCTGCGTCAACAATCCCTGTTCCTAAAGGCTGCAAATGTGAGTTCCACAAACCCATAATCCAATTTCTGGGATACCATGTCTCAGCTAAAGGTGTCAGCATGGACGAGGAGAAGGTGAACACCATTAAGAACTAGCCGGCCCCATCAACAATCAGGGACCTACAGAAATTCTTGGGGTTTGCAAATTTTTACCATCGTTTCATTCAGAATTTCAGCAGCATCGTAGCTCCTCTTATGTCAGCATTGAGAGGTAAGCCAAAACTGCTCAAATGGACTTCAGAAATGGATAAAGCATTTAATAATCTAAAACAAGTTTTCTGCGGAGCACCAGTTCTAACCCATTTAGACCCAGAGAGGCCGTTCCTTGTGGAAGTAGACGCGTCGTCGACTGGAGTGGGAGCAGTTATTTCGCAGCAAAAGTGGAAACCTCCAACTCGTCATCCATGCTCTTTCTTCTAATACAAGTTTAACCCGGCAGAGAAGAATTACGACATCGGCGATCGTGAACTCCTGACCATCAAGTTAGCATTGGAGGAATGGAGACACTGGCTTGCCTTCACAGTGCTGACGGACCATAAGAACCTCCAGTATCTCCGGGAAGCTCAGCGGATGAACGCCAGACAAGCCAGGTGGGCCCTATTCTTTACTCACTTTGATTGTGTTATTGCTTACCTTCCAGGACACAAAAATTGCCCAGCTGATGCTTTGTCAAGGATGTTTTTACCCGAAAATGACCACACGCCTCCCAAAACCATTCTGCCGTCCAAGGTCTTTGTCTCTCCCATCAAGTGGAGCGAGGAGGACACGATCCCGAACACACCACCAGTACCACCGGGCTGCCCAGAAGGTCACAGGTATGTACCATTGTCTCATCATGTTCCTTTAATCACTGAGGCATATACTTCTCTAGGCACTGGTCACCCCGGAATACAATAAACCCTCTCGCTGATGAAACATTGCTTCTGGTGGCCCAGCATGGCTCAGGACATCAGAAGGTTCGTGAGGGGGTGTAAGGATTGTGCTATGGCAAAGACACCACGACACCTTCCCAGTGGAAAACTCCACCCATTACCCATTCCTCATCATCCCTGGTCGCATCTTGGAGTGTACTTCGCTATGGACCTCCCAGCCTCACAAGGTAATGCCTGCATTTTTGTGGTAGTCGATCGCTTCTCTAAGATGTTAAGACTCATACCCCTTAAGAGTTTGCCCACAGCCATGGAAAGTGCAGAGATGTTATTTGTTCATGTATTTCGGCCTGCCCGGAGACATTGTGTCTGACAGTGGTCCACAGTTTGTTTCCAGGGTCTGGAAAATGTTCTTCAAGCTCCTAGATGCGACCATCAGTCTCTCTTCAGGTTATCACAGACAGTCCAATGGCCAAACTGAACGGAAGATCCAGGAGATTAACCGCTTCCTCTGAACCTTCTGCCATCACCACCAGAACTCTTGGAGCCAGTTTCTCCCATGGGCCGAGTACGCACAGAACTCTCTACGTCAGCAGACCACCAACCTAACCCCGTGTCAGTGTGTGCTCAGTTACCAACATCCCTTGTTCCCCTGGACAGATGAGCCATCAGAAGTCCTGTCTGTCCAGCACTGGTTCCATGAGAGCGAGAGGGTTTGGAACTCAGCGCATCATCACCTGCTGGGGTCTGGCAGGCGCCAGCAACAGCAGGTGGATGTTTGTCATGCCCTGACACCCAACATCAAGGTCGGGGACAGGGTCTGGCTGTCCACAAAGAATATCCACCTACGCCTTCCCTGCAAAAAGCAGAGTCCCCAATTTATTGGCTCATTCGTTGTCGTAAAGGAGGTCAATCCGATAACCAACTCCCCTCGCACTACCGGATTCACCCAGTGTTCCATGTCTCTTCACTAAAAATGTATCACTCACCTGTCTCTCCTTCTCCCCTCACATGAACCCCCCCCCCCAGAGATGATCACGCCATGTACACCGTCTGGCAACTCCTGCTGGACTCCAGACGCCGAGGTGGCAGGTTAGAGTATCTTGTCGATTGGGAGGGATTTGGCCCAGAGGAACGTTCATGGGTCCCCAAGGACAACATCTTGGACCCCAAACTTCCACAATGCCCACCCCAACAAGCCCGCACCCCGAAGTAGAGGCCGCCCACCTCAGCGCCAGAGTTTGCAGCGGTCCTCAGGAGCGGACCCTCAGGGGGAGGTACTGTCATGGAATCGCCAGGTTCTCCCCTCACTCAGCAAACCAGATCCACATCACCTGAGTTCTGATCACCATCACCTGGTACCCGTCATTACCACTACACATAAAAAACACTCACACACACCTTGTCTGGTCTCATACATGCTAGCTGCTATTGCACGCTGTGTCTACTAATCTGACTCTTTATCTCTCTTTATGCAGTAGTAATCCAAGTTCATCGTCCTCCCAAGAAGCTAATCCATGTGGGTCTGTTTCCAATGATCCTGTGTGTGTGTGTGTGTGTGTGTGTGTGTGTGTGTGTGTGTGTGGGAGCTTCGTCTGCAGTCTGCACTATTTCACCATCGTTCACCTCATTTCACTACCCACTATCAATAAACTCTGTCTCTGTTGTCTTCTGTCTGTGACACATGTGTGTCAGTATAAATTACCTCAATGTGTGTATTAAAACTCTAATTATTTTGATCATTAAAACTCGGATTGTATTTTAAGACTGATTGCATTATGATAGTGGACTAGATGCTAATAAACAATCCCATTTTGAATATTTTAACTACAGAAAAATCTGGTACCCTGTTTTAATATTTTGAATGGAGAGTTAAAAAGTTAAATTTAATCAGCTTCATAATCCAAAACTGAATATGAGGAACTTTTCCTGATTAAATATTGGTATAAATATTTTGGACTTTTATAATGTTGACTTTTAAACTCTCTAATAGAAATATTACAAGAACTTACTCTGTGGCCCCTCGGGGTCCCTGTTTTCTGTGGGATGTAAATAGAAAACTCACACACTTTCAAACTGAGTGAAATTTATATTACTCATATTAATAAAACGCATGTTACTAAAACTCCAGATATTTCTGAGCATTTATAAGGTTCAGTGAAGAGGCTTTAACCAGTTCTTCAAACATGTCTGATTCCTTCTCCTTCAGCCAATCATAGAAGCAGACAAAGTGACAGAGTGCTATTGAGACAGCCAAAAATTTTACGGGTGTTTTCTTGCTTGGTTTGTCATGCATTTTATAGTATCATGCAGTTCATTGTGTATATGTCTCTTTGGTAACACTTAATAATAACTGCACACTATTAAGCATTAGTTAAGCATAAGTAAATGCTTAATTAATCATTTACAAAGCATTGTTCCTTCATTAGCAAACAGTTCTGTCATAAACCACTTATTTAAGGGGTGTCTGTGGTTCATAAGATCATTTAGAAAGTGTAAGTAATTATTAAGATATACTGTAACTGAGTGTTATTAAATGCTTTATAATCACATATTACTAATATAAATCATGATTAATTCAGTGAATTAAAAACCATTTACCACTTTTTAGTTAACTATTTTGTGAGCTCACCTAAAGCGAGGACTATCTACTGTGTCTTGTAAAGCAGTTGAAAAGGAGATTTAAAGGCTCTGTTAACTGCTCAAAAAAAAAAAAAATGGAATCAAACACAGCACAGTGATACAGTACATAAAAAAACATGTATTCCAAGATACAAACATGGAACTGTACAACTTTACATTTCAGATAAAAATGCAAAAATTAAACTAATCTCATATAAAAATAAGCTACAAAAAGAAGAATATTAGCAAAATATCAGTACCATGAGTCACAAAAAGTGCAAAACAGCAATTCTGTTAACCCTAGATTATTATGTGTTTTGTTTTCTTAATAATTCCCCTTTATTTTATCTCTGCAGTTTATTTTATTTGTAACGACATCCCGTTTTCCTGAAATTGGAGTCCAGTCTGTTGTCTGTTTTTAGGCTGAAATGTGTTTAGTGGTCTGGGATGCATCCATATGATAGCTGTGTATCCTGTCAGAACAGCAGTGCTGAGTGCTCAGTGCTTTATATTTCAGATAAAAATGCAAAAATGACCCTCTTGTATCTCATATAAAAAAAATTTAAACAAATGAACAAAATCAAAGATCATGTAAATGGGCAGAATAAACTCAATAAATGCAATCAAATGAAGAAAACTCAAATTTAAAGAATTAAATAATTCATTGCAGTCACAAAAAAGTGCAATAATTCCACATATGATCTTTGCAAAATCTACATTTCAAACTGAAGGCTGAAAACCTACATTTTTTTTCTTTCCTATTGAAGTAGATAAAGATAAACCCAAAAAGATAGATAGACAGAGCAATAAGGCATAAAATTAATTCTACAAAGATTTAAAGTACTAAATTTAAGTTTCAAAAGATTCTGTGCAAATCTGGAACTAAATCTAAAAAATGTAAAAGTAATAAATTTAAATGCACAGTGTTACTAAACATGACTGGTCACGTGAAGCTATAAGAGCGGAAAGAGGCTATAAGAGCAGCGAGACTCCTCGCTATATATCTTACTTTCCATCCTGTGCAGTCATCCTGTGTGTTTACAATTACATAGAATCAAGATTTTAGCAGTCAGGATTTCTCTTGATACATTTTGAATATAATCCTTCGACCATAAACTAAGAGTCTAAAGCACTGCCCCTGACCAAAAGGTATCAGACATCCCGACAACTAAAATCTTGATTGGTAGTGCTGGGGCTTGAACTGTTGGGCCCTTGAACAAGGCCCTTAACCCTCTATGTTCCAGGGGTGTTGTATAATAGCTGATCCCGCACTCTGCATTCTGACTAATTGCTGGTAAAAATGTGAAGAAAAAATTTCACTTTGCTGTAATGTATACTGTATGTGACAAAAACAAAGCCTTCTATTGTAACATGTTGACATAATGTCCACAACAGAAAGTCAAGATAAGACTTATTTATTGCCATCACTTTTTTCATTTTAATAATGAATAAAGTCATTTGAATTCTATATTTTTATATTTCTGTAAAGCTGCTTTGCGATATCATTGTAAAAAGTGCTATACAAATAAAATTTCATTTCATTGAATGTGGACACTTGCATAGGATGAAGCATGAGCCACACAAGATTAACTTAAATAATTTATTAAAAATAAAGACTTCTAACTAAAGACTTGTGTTTAGGAAGACTTGTTTACAACAATTTTTAACGTATCAGTAGTAAGTTTTCTGTATATGACAATATTATTCAATACTTTAGTCATTATTTTCGATGTATAAAGTTAACATGAAATGCTCATATTCATTTACAGATGTCTTACGCAGGAGTTTTATCCTAGAGAAGAAATGTATTAAAACTGAGAAGCAAACTGCATGAGTCGGTCTAAGCAGATATTTTTAGAAATTTTTGTTTTGTTTTGTTTTGTTTCTGTATGTATAAGGTTTTTAACGCTCTACAAAAGTGGCTCAGAAATACAAACACATCCCCAAACCTTGGAAGACCTTAAGTGGCAAGTATTCACAAGCTTGGCCTATGGGTTAAATGAAGGAGTCAGACTTAGACCTTCTTGTCTTTTCAGGGTCCTCACAATGGGAGGCCTTGTTTTTATTAAAAGTAGTGTAATACAGATAGATGTGTGTAATATATGTAAAGTAAAATAAAAGAAAATTACAAATAAAATCTCCTTCAAATAACCAAACAGTATTATGATAAGCAAAAGTAATTAAGGTGCAAAATGTAAATGTAATTAATCACTGGGAAAACAGGATGTTACAAATAAAATCCAGACCCAACTGTAGAGATAAAGTAAAGGGGATTTATTAAGAAAACAAAACACATGGAAAACAAATGATCTAAAACAGAAACCAGTTAACAATACACAAAAACACAGGTGTATATATATAGGGAGGGCAGTTACTGAGACACAAGGAACAGTTTTGCAGAGGCAGGAACAGATAAAGGATAGGGTGGGGGAAACAAGCATGATACACAAAATAAAAACAAAAGCACATGGCACAAGACAAACAAAGCCTGCTAAAATGTCCCCCTAGTGTTCAGACAGGGAATAGACCAAGCTGTCCATAACATGCACCTGCTATGCCCAATGCTTGTGTAATGCCTTGGATAGATTTATCTCTTTTTACACCTTCAGAATTATTTGCTTTTCATCCTTAGGCATTCATTATATTTACAGTGTTCATTTACAAGTTTTTAGATTTTTTACTGTACTCAGACGAGAAAGTACAAATTCTCTTCCTTCTGAATCATTTTGAACATTGCAAGAATGGGAGCAAATGCTTCAAATACAAATCTTGTACACTTATCTATAGGCACTTTGGTCTCATCATATTCAATCTGATGTTCAGTAGGTTTTTTAGGACCTAAGATTATTGCTTTCTTAATATTGCACACAAACATTTGATAATGGACCAAGGTCTTAGTGCTGGTGGAAGTATTATCATTGGCAATAAAGATAATTTGGCTCTCAGGAGTTGAGTCCTTATACACCATGACATTTTCAGCAATAAAACATGGTTTATCACTGTGTTCTACCATGTTTATGATTGAAATCTGGTCAAATATTTTCCTTAACTCTTCCTTAGAGCCATCACATTGTTTCAGTGCCCAGTCATGAAGCAGATTATCCTTCTCTTCTTTCTTCTTTTTTTTCAGGTATTTTGACTTTTCCCTCCTTTGTGTCGCTTTAAGCTGATCTTCAATATTTTTGTTTGTAGTTAGTGTGGTTGTGTCTGTATATTTTGCTAAGTTCTCTGTACTACTAATTTGTGTATAATCTTCAACTGAGCCTATGTTGCTCTCCGGCAGCTGCTTTGAATAAAAATGCTCAGGGTCAACCTCCATTTGTTTTTGCACATTTTGCTGCATGATCATGTTTCCACATCTTTCTGACTCATTTTGCCTCAGATTTGGTCCATATGATCTTTGAGGTTCCTCATCTGTCTCTCTAATGTGTGTATCCCGCATGTCTGTTCCTCCAAGTCCATCTTCTATTGGAGTCTCTTTTTTGGTGAATGGTTCATTTTTTTTCAGAAAGCCATCATCATACCTTGAGCCATTTGGTCCACATGATCTTTGAGGTTCCTCATCTGTCTCTCTAATGTGTGCATCCTGCATGTCTGTTCTTCCAGGTCCATCTTCTAGTAACGTTTCGTTTTTGGTGAATAGCTCATTTTGGTGCTCAGAAGGAGAAACATCTTTATGCCTTGACAAATCTGATCTTTGAGATTGCTCTTCAATCTCATCAGTATGAATATCCTGAACATCAATTTTGTCCACATTCTTTTTGTGATCAGTCGAGCTTTGAGCTTTTCTACATTTCTTAAAAAACATTTTAAGTGTGATTTTAGGGAATTTTGCATCCTTTGTTGTATTGAGAAATGTGTCAAGTTCCTTATTTTTCCGTATTTCATCAATATTGTCAGCATTAAAGCATAAAGAATTTTTGGGTTCTTGTTCTTTTAATTCTTTTTTCAAAACTTCCATGCTCCCACCAGTAAGCTTTCTCTCTAGTCCACACAGCAGCTTTTGGTTGATGTTGGGGTCAGAGACCCAGTGTTCCAGTTTGGGGAAGGTGGATATCATCTTGAGATCTGTTTCAGATTCAGATTTTTTTTTTATTTTTTGTTATTGTTTTTGTTGTATTGTAAGAAAGAAAACAGCTTATTGTCCATTCATAATAATTTTAACCCAAATAAGGCAAACAATTTACATAAAGAATATTTTATCTGCTTTCACTGAAAACCTTTTGCCATGAAAACAAAAACAATTTGGAATTTTTAACATTTCATTTACAGACATCTAAAAACAACATTAAATAATGGTTTAATGTAATTTTTAGCATAAATAAAACTTCTAAACTTACCAGGACGTTTTGTAATTTTATTATCCGTTTCATCCACATTCTTGAGTTTTGCACGTTTTCCTGTATAAGAAAATAAATAAAATTATGAGACAACTAAAACAAAGATAAACGTACCATCTAAAACAACAAACTCAAAGGGCTGTACTACTACAGACGTCAATGATTTGACTAAAATGTTTTACTAAAATGTGTAAAATGTTTCTGATCTTGCATGTTATCAGCTTAAATGAGGAGAAACACACAGTTCAGTTTTTGTTATTGAACATACTTCTAGAATATATTTATACAGATATAGAATCACTGATGTTGAAATGCTGCTCTTTCGACCTATTGAGGGAATTCAATGCTATTTTTATCACCTCTGTTTACATCCCACTAGTGGACATGCAGTTGGCACTTGGTGATACACACATTAACACATTACACCTCAAAAAAACCTCAAAAGAGAGGTTCAAGTGCCATTTTTAATATTGCTGGGGGTTTTAATGACTGTAAACTATTTTCAGTTGTTTTGGAATTCGCTGGATGATTTTTATCCTAAAATAAGGGAAGTTTACAAAACAAAACCCATCCTCATTTTGCTGTTATTGTCTCTAGTGTTCAGGCACACAAACTCCTCCACCAAATTAAGGTGGCAGTTCAAGGATGATTTTTATCCTAAAATAAGGGAAGTTTACTAAACAAAACCCATCCTCATTTTGCTATTATTGTCTCTAGTGTTCAGGCACACAAACCCCTGAATGATCCTGAATGCATGCCTGAATGATCCTAGGAGCTACTGGGGCTTTCTGCCCCTGGTAGGGTCTTCCAAGGCAAACAGGTCCTGGGTGACGGGCAAGACAAAGAGCAGTTCAAATACCCCTTATGAGAAGCTTACTATCAAGGTCCAAGATGTCGCCCGGTATGGCGCAACCGGCCAGGCTCAGCCCGAAGGAGCGACGTGGGGCCGATCTCCTGTGGGCCCACCACCTGCTGGAGGAACCGCAAGGGGCTGGTGCAATGTGGATTGGGTGGCAGTTGAAGGTGGAGGCCTCGGCGACCCAATCCCCGGACACGGAATCTGGCTCTAGAGACATGGAATGTCACCTCGCTGGGGGGAAGGATTCTGAGCTGGTGTGGGAGTTTGAGAGATACCAACTAGAGATAGTTGGGCTCGCCTCCACGCACAGCTTGGGCTCTGGAACCCAACTCCTTGCGAGAGGCTGGACTCTCTACTACTCTGGAGTTGCCCGCGGTGAGAGGAGGCGGGCTGGTGTGGGCTTGCTCATAGCCCCCCAGCTCAGCAACCATGTGTTGGAGTTTACTCCGGTGAATGAGAGGGTCGTTTCCCTGTGCCTTCGGTTCGGGGATAGGTCTCTCACTGTTATTTGTGCTTGTGTCAAATGGCAGTGTAGAGTAACGAACCTTCTTGGCGTCTCTGGAAGGGGTGCTGGAAAGTGCTCTGACCAGAGACTCCATCGTTCTACTAGGGGACTTCAACGCTCTCGTGGGCAGCGACAGTGAAACCTGGAGAGGCGTGATTGGGTGGAATGCCCCCCCCCCGCCCTGAACCCGAGTGGTGATCTGTTATTTGACTTCTGTGCAAGTCACAGTTTGTCCATAACGAACACCATGTTCAAGCATAAGGGTGTCCATCAGTACACATGGCACCAGGACGTTTCATCTGACCTCCGGCCGTATGTCTTGGACACTCGGGTAATGAGAGGGGCGGAGCTGTCAACTGATCACCACCTGGTGGTGAGTTGAATCCGATGGCAGGGGAGGAAGTTGGACAGACTTGGCAGACGCAAACGTACTGTGAGGGTCTGCTGGGAACGTTTGACAGAGTCTCCGGTGAGAGAGATCTTCAACTCCCACCCCCTGGGGAACTTCAACCAGATCCCAAGGGAGGTTGGAGACATTGAGTCCGAGTGGACCATGTTCTCCACCTCCATTGTCGATGCGGCAGCTCGGAGCTGTGGCCGTAAGGTCTCCGGTGCCTGTCGTGGTGGCAATCCCCGAACCCAGTGGTGGACCACGGAAGTAAGGGATGCCGTCAAGCTGAAGAAGGAGTCCTATCGAGCCTGGTTGAATGAGAGGGTCGTTTCCCTGTGCCTTCGGTTCGGGGATAGGTCTCTCACTGTTATTTGTGCTTGCGTCAAATGGCAGTGTAGAGTAACCAACCTTCTTGGCGTCTCTGAAAGGGGTGCTGGAAAGTGCTCTGACCAGAGACTCAATCATTCAACTAGGGGACTTCAACGCTATCGTGGGCAGCGACAGTGACACCTGGAGAGGCGTGATTGGGTGGAATGCCCCCCCCCGAATCTTCTGACTTCGACTGGGGACATCCTCGGACGGTGGAAGGAGTACTTCGAGGCAAAGCTCTCTATTTACCAGTCGATCTACGTTCCTACCCTCACCTATGGGTAGGAGCTTTGGGCCATGACCGAAAGGACAAGATCCCGGATACAGGCGGCCGAAATGAGTTTCCTCCGCAGGGTGGCTGGGCGCTCCCTTAGAGATAGGGTGAGGAGCTCAGAGTAGAAATGCTGCTCCTCCACATCGAGAGGAGTCAGCTGATGTGGCTCCTGGACGCCTCCCTGGGGAGGTGTTCTGGGCATGTCCAACCGGGAGGAGACCCCGGGGAAGACCTAGGACACGCTTGAGGGACTATGTCTCTCAGCTGGCCTGGGAATGCCTCTGTATTCCCCTGGAAGAGCTGGAGGAAGTGACTGGGGAGAGGAAAGTTTGGGCATCCCTGCTTAGACTGCTGCCCCCGCGACCCAGCCCTGGATAAGTGGTATAAAATGGATGGATGTCTCTAGTGTGTGACTTTTATATTTTCTCTTGAATTGCTTTGTTGTTTCTTATGTCCTACTACCTTCTCATTGTTGTTTTATATTGTTTACTATGCCAACTCCCTCATTATACCTGAGAAAACTGAACTAAAGAAGAAATACATTGCATGCAAGTACAAATGACAATAAAGAAATAATACAGAAATAAAGATCCTCTTGACCTCTATGGAATGTTGAATAATAGGATGTGCTGGATCAAGTGCTATTCTGTACACTGCTAAAGAATGTGTGGATTAAAACTCTAATTTTTGTGATCATTACAACTCAAATGATATTTTAAGACTGATTGCATTATGACAGTTGACTTGATGCTAATAAAAAAATCTCATCTTGGATATTTTAACTACAGAAAAACCTTCTACCCTCAGTGTTAATATTTAGAATGAAGAGTTATTTAAAAATTAAATTTAATCAGCTTCATAATCCAACTCTGAATATGAGAAACTTTTCCTGATTAAATATTGACATAAATATTTTGGACTTAAAATGTTGATTCTGAATATAAGTCTTTAATAGAAATATTTCAAGAACTTACTCTGTGGCCCCTCGGGGTCCCTGTTTTCTGTGGGATGTAAATAGAAAACTCTCACACATTTTCAAACTCAGTAAAACTTATATTACTCATATTAATAAAATGCGTGTTACTAAAACTTTAGTTCCAGATATTTATGAGCATTTATGAGGTACAGTGAAGAGGCTTTACCCAGTTCTTCAAACATGTCTGATTCATTCTCCATCAGCCAATCATAGAAGCCATCATATTGAACTGTGCTATTGAGATAGCCAAAAATTTCACGGGTTTGATTTTGCTCGGTTGTAATTTTTTTTATATTTTTATACATTTCATTGTGAATATGTCTTTTCCCTAGCAGAGCATCAGCCAGGTGAATGGGATTCCGTATCTTTTGTATTATTTCTTCTCTGTGGTCCATCAGAAACTTTTTTTTTCCTTCTGCCATGTTGACTGTTAAAGAAGAAAAAGAAGAAAAATGTTATAACTATATCACAGCACATTAATGAACAAAACCAAACGAAACATTATCACATTGTATTCAATTACCTGCCTAAAGCTACATATACACTTAATTTTCTTTATTATTTAATTACTTCATTATTTATCTGATTCATTATTTAAAAAATATTATTCTAACATATAAACTACTATAGGTTATGTTTGTAACCCGAATCCCTGAGAAGGAAACGAGGCGAGTCATCATGGGTGGTACTTATGGGAACTGTTCATGGAAGCTCATCACCCACAACGAGGACCATCATGTCAACCTCTCACTGGAACAGTCTGTTGTCCCCTCATGCTTCAAGCAGTCCACCATTGTTCCTGTCCCGAAGAAACCCCAGCCTGCCTGCCTCAACGATTACCGCCCTGTAGCTCTGACCTCAGTAGTGATGAAGTGCTATGAGAGACTTGTCAGAGACTTCATCACTACCAGACACACTGGATCCACTACAGTACCGCCAGAACTGCTCTTCTGAGGACGCCATTGCTCATCTTTTCCACACCATGATGAGCCACCTGGACTGTAGAAAAGGGAATTATGCGAAAATGCTGTTTGTGGACTACAGTTCAGCATTTAACACCATAATTCCCTCCACGCTGACCTCTTAGTTGGAGGTCCTGGGACTCAGCCTGCCGCTGTGTCAGTGGATCTCCAACTTCCTGACAGACAGACCACAAGCTGCATGGGTGGGCAAACATACATCATCCACCCTCACCCTCAGCACTGGAGCCCCCCAGGGTTGTGTTCTGAAACCCCTGCTGTACTCACTGTACACTTATGACTGTGTGGCCACTTCCAACTCCACCACCATCAAGTTTGCTGATGACACTGTTATGGTGGGCCTGATTTCTAACAACGACGAAACAGCCTACCTACAGGAGACTAAAAACCTGGAGAGATGGTGCCAGGAGAACAATCTTCTCCTGAACGTCAGCAAGACTAAAGAGTTGATAGTGGACTTCAGCACAAAGCAGGAGCGGTCATACCAACCTCTAACCATCAACAGGACCCCAGTAGAGAGAGTGGATAGTTTCTGGTACCTTGGTGTTCATATCACACAGGACCTGTCTTGGTCCTTTCACATTAACACCCTGGTGAAGAAGGCCCGGCAGCGTCTGTACCATCTGAGATGCTTGATGGACTTCAGACTACCCTCTTAGGTGCTAAAGACCTTGTACACCTGCACCATCGAGAGCGTCCTGATGGGTAGCATCACTTCCTGGTTCACCATGCAGGACAGACGAGCCCTCCAGAGGGTGGTGTTGTCAGCTGAACATACCCTCCCCACTGAGCTCCCTGACCTGCAGGACATCTACAGCACGCAGTGCCGGACCAGAGCCAGGAAGATTGCAAAAGATCTCATCCATCCCAACAACAGACTCTTTTCTTTGTTGCGTTCAGGGAAACGCTTCCGCTCCCTGAAAGCAAACACAGAGAGGATGAGGAGAAAGCTTCTTCCCGCAGGCCATTCGGAGTTTACACCAGGAGACACCCAGGATCTAGCAATGGACCTCTCTCCCCACTGTTCTTTGCACCCCCCCTTTTTTGCATGGACACTTTAATTCTGGACTGTCACTGTCACTTAACTCTGGACTTGCACAGCACAGTGCCACTGTATACACTTTATACACTCCACACACTATTTACACACCATACTGCACCTGGACATTCTATGGACACTTTAACTCTGGACTTGCACAGCACAGTGCCATTTTATACACTATTTACACACCATATTGCACCTGGACACTTTAAGGACAATCTTCAAATACCATATAGATCTATGTATATGCATATTATGCATATGTATATACATTATTTCTTCATCTATATTTTCATATTTTTATATGGTTTTCTTATATAGTTTTCTTACATAGTTTATACTTATTATTTTATTTCTTGCTTTTTTATACTTTTCATATATTTTTTATTCTTATACCTGACAGTTGCATAAAGCATTTCATTGCATATCGTACCCTGTATGTACAGTATGTGTATGTGACAAATAAAATTTGATTTGATTTGATTTGAAGACCGCTTCCCACGTACCAATGAGGAATTGAGAGGTTCAGTCATCTATTTGCTTTAAATGAAAGATTAAAATCATGGTGTCTCTTTGTTGCTTTCCTATGTTGATGGTCTGCACTCCAGCAGAACTGGAGTGGAACTCCTTTTGGACAAGAAGATTATAACTTATAACTAATGTCACAATTATGATAGCAAATTTTCATCTCTACTAACTGATACACATAGAGCCTATTCTATAGAAACCATGTCTGTTCCCCGAACAGTGAAATCATAAAATAAACTCACTACAAGATCTACAAATAATCTTTATCACAGTTAAATCAGAAGAATGTCAAATAGGCAAACAAATCAATTCCTAATGTGTGGGCTTCTAAACATTAGATTGCTTGTGTCCAAAGCACTGATTGTAAATGAAATAATCTCAGATAACAGACTTACTGCACTCTGCCTTACTGAAACCTGGCTTAAACCAAATGACTACATCAGTCTAAATGAGTCTACCCTGTCAGGATTTGTCTATAACATAGGCAGGCAGGCCGCGGTCCAATCCGGACCCAAACCTACAGCCAATACAAAAGGTTATGATTTAAAATTTGACGAAGCGCTTTTATTTTAACCGGCACAGCTTTTGCAATCTTTACAGTAATGGTAGTGGAAACGCACAGAACAATTGCAATACGGGTTAAGCCATCCCATGTGATACCACTCAGCCAATCAAGTCTCTGCATTCCTGAAGTACACTGCGACTCAGAAGTGCAAGACTGATGAGAGAGAATTAAAGTTACACGGGAAAGAAAGATAGCGATACGTGTAGAAAACAAAGGGAGACAAACAGAAGAGTGAGACGGAGAAAGGGAGAGAAACAGTCGAGTGAGATGGAGAAAGGGAGAGAAACAGTCAAGTGAGACGGAGAAAGTAAGAATAAAAACAAATGGCTCTCTCCAAAAAAGAAACGTGGACAGCGAAAATAGAGCATTTAATCCAGAATGGACAGACTCATTTCTGTTCATACTTCCCACTTCACACTAAATATGACCAGTCCACCAGGATCCTGAGTCACACATTTACTGCCCAACAACGTGCTCATGAGTGTTCCCTCAGAGTTGCTTGCATGAGTGCAGTAGCTGAAACACTACTTGAGGGAAAACAAAAACTTTTTATTAGCATCTAGTCCACAAGAGCTTTGTAATAAAATAAAGCAAATACCCATGTTGGCATCATCTGCCACAAAGAAAAGTAAAATATTAGCTCAGGATGTGCTAACCCAGCTAGATGAAGCCATGCATAAGGCATCGTGTGTAGGCTTAGCTGTGGATGAGTCCACTGACATGTGTGACAATGCTCAGCTGTTAGTGTATGTCAGATTTTTCAACACAGACCAGAAAGCATTCTGTGAAGACCTGTTGGGTGTCACTCCCCTTCAGACCAGTACAAGAGGAGAAGACATCTATCTGGCCATTAAGGAGATGTTATCAAAGAGAGGAATAGAGCCAAAACAAATGGTCTCAATAACCACAGATGGAGCCCCTGCTATGATAGGGAGAGAGAAAGAAGCTGTAGCAAGGCTGAAAGAGGACAATCCTGAGCTCATAGCTTACCATTGCATCATTCATCAATCTGTCCTCTGTGCCTGTGTTTCTTCTTTTGTTGACTTTATTGATAAGCTGACTGTAAACTTCAGCAACCGTTTTGACAGCTTAAGCTTTGGACAGCAGCTCAACATGTTCATTCAGAACCTGTTTCTCATCACAGATGGCAGGGGGTTCTCAAAAGATGTCACACAACATTTTAAATGGGTAAATGCTGGGTCTCTCCAGATCTCCAAGCAGATGTGGCCCTGAAAGAGCACTTTGTAAGAACTGACCCTTCTACTTTCTGGCTCCAAATCATCCCTGAGACAGATTTCCCAGGTCTGAGGAAAGTAGCCCTATACATCCTGACCATGTTTGGCACTACATACAACTGTGAGGCAGCATTCACTACAATGAACATAATCAAAACTAAATATCATTCCAGGCTCAGTAATGAGCACCTCCACGTGTGTATGAGAACGGCCCTGACTCCATTCAAGCCCAGGTTTAAAATCCTGGCAAGCCAAGCAAGAGCTCAGTTCTCTCACCGAACAAAAAGTGGGGGAGAGGGATATAAAAGGGAAAGTTAAGCACTTTATTTAAATATATAGTTTTCACATTTTATTTATTTTCTCTTATTTTGAAATGTAGCCATACTTTTATTTATTTAATGAGAGAACCTTATACATATCTACAATAATACATATGTTCAGTTCTATGTTACGTGACAATAAATATTGTGAAAAAGTTTTTGAATTGTACGGAATTTATATGATTTGACAGTCAGGTATTGAATGCTTGCAGATGTTGATACAACTACTAGGCTACTTAAATATATATCACACTAACTAGTTACACTGTAAAAAAAACCTTACTAAAAGTTATCTAGATAAAATTTTAAAAGTAAACTGAACTAAAATATTTTTATTTGAAATGCTCAGGAATAATACTTAGTTTATTCAACAAATATGTTGCTTCAATGTTGAAAACTGTACAATACTAAAAATGTTTTGTTGAACTTACATTAAAATGTAAATTGCGTTAAAGCGTGCGATTCTTGTTGGCGCATATGCACTATGAACGTGGAGCGCATGGCAATTTGAGATTTCAACTGCGGGGGTTCCTGAAAGGGCATCATCGCGCCATATTAATCCACTTGTTTCTGCTGAGTCACAGGTAAGTGTCAATCATTTTCATAATCGAATAACTCATATTTTTTATTTAATATGTGATGTGCTACCAAGCTAACTCCCTAATCTCTTTTACTATTGTACTGTTGATGTGAAGAAGCGTGCCGGTTCAAAGCAGTCCAGCATGAGTCATACGTAAGTTATGTATTAATCATTTTTTAATTATCATCTAATTTAACGTCATAATTTTTGACTTGTAAGCTTTGATGTGGGTGTACCAAAATAACTATCTATTTGAATTTAGCTGCTTGTTACTGATTCCGTGCAGTTATGTTAGCTTTGTACCTCATTTAGAGTTTTGAATGCTGGGATTTGAAACAAATAGCGAATTCAAACGAGTCATTTGTTTATTTTAAAAAAAAGTCCACAAGTAATGCAATGAGAGCTTGAAATTACATTGAAAAAGTGTGAAATTGCTGAAACAAATGTTTTTGCAAATTAGTAGTTCACTAATGAAAGAAAAATATGGAAGTAATGCAATGCAAATATTGTAAATTTTCAAATCCTGATACAGAGGTCTTGGTAAAAAGCATTACAGGCTTCATCATGGACGAGGTCACAAAGGGGCAAACTGGCCCTGCCTATACTCAGATTGTGTCTGCTCATTTAGGACATCGGGTGCTTTAAAATCACATTTATCACGCAGCCACACCTCCAGAACTATTAGGCAAGTCAATGTAAAATTCAAATGTGAGCTGTGTGAGTTTGAAACTGTTTGTAGTGAAAGCGAGTTTTTTAGACATCTTGGAGGACATCTAAGGAGTCATGAATCTGTACGGTGTCCTTTTTCTGGCTGTGAGTATAAAACCAACAAGCTGACAAATTTTACCTCTCACAAGAGTAGGAATCACAAAACTAACACAACAAAAGATATAAGAAATTCAGTCAGTACTGTAACTAAGAACATTTACACTGATACAGACCTTGATGACAGTCATGATGATGTTGAGCAGCCCTCACAATCTGTTCTGCAGGCAACTGAATTTGGTTATGAGAGTGTGGATATTGAAACTCTACAGCACAAACTGGCCTCTCTGTTTTTGAAAATGCAAACAGTCTTGCATGTATCTAAGAGTGCCATTCATAGCATTATTGAGGAAATTCATGATATATTGTACTTTTCCAAGTCTCTTGCTGTTGAAAGCATCAAAAATATTTTTTTCAACCACAAAATTGATGCAGATGCTTGTATCCTCCAGGAAATTAGCAGTGCTATTTTTGAGACCAATCCTCTTCTCCTGATTACAAAAGAAAAAGGTAGTTTATCTACAGAACATAGAAGGAACTTGTATTTCAAAGAGCACTTCTCTATAATTGAGCCAACAGAGTATCTCTATGACAGAACACACAAAAATCACTTTGTTTATGTGTCTTTATATCATGTATTGGAACGCCAACTTGGTCATAAAGATATTTTGGATAAGATTGTGTTCAGTGGAGAGTCTTATCCTGAACATTTTGAGTCTTTCCAAGATGTTTCTTACTTCAAACAGAACAGACTTCTGTGTGACAAAGACCTTGCAATATCTCTGGGACTGTATGTGGATGAATTTGAAGTTTGCAATCCCTTGGGCACTTCAAGAAAAATTCACAAGATGGTTGCCGTTTAATGGGTCATTCTAAACTTGCCTCCCAAATTTCGTTCTAGTCTTTATTCCATTCAGCTTGCTGTCCTTGGTAAGAGTGATGATGTTCGGCACTTTGGATATGATAAATTTCTTAATCCATTGCTGAAAGATGTAAAGTTTTTGGAGCAAACAGGAGTTTTTGTCCCTGCTCTGAGTCAATACGTAAAAGGAACAATCTTTTGTGTATGTGCTGATAATCTAGGTGCCCATAGCTTGGCAGGCTTTCAAGAAAGCTTTAATTCAGACAATTTTTGTAGATTTTGCATGATCAGAAATCATGAAGTCAAGTCTGGTCAGACTGAGATGAGTGATTTCAAATTAAGAACTGTAGAAGAACATGATTCCTTTGTGCAGAAAGTGCAACATGTAAGTGGTGTGAAAGGGGAATGTGCACTAAGCAAGCACTTGTCTTTTTTTCATCCTGTCACAGGTTTCCCACCTGATGCATTACATGACTTTTTGGAAGGTGTTGTGCCTATTGAGTTGTCTTTGTGCCTGAAAGATTTGATTTCAAAAGGAAACATTTCATTTGATGAGCTCAATAATCACATTAACTCATTCCCGTACAAAGATTCAGACAGGGTTAACAAGCCAAAGGTATTAACTAAGTTATGCTTCTCCAAGGGTACTGTAGGTGGAAACGCACACAAAAACTGGACACTTTTACGTTTGTTACCTCTAATAATTGGTCAGAAAATCCCTCAAAATGAACCATCTTGTGAGATTCTAATGTCATTCTAACGTCACCTGAAAGTCATAACTGAGATGGTTCTATCTTCAAAGCTTTCAGAGGAGTCTTTGTGCTACATGGAAAGCAAAATAATAGATCACCAAAACTTACTCACTGAAACTTTTCCAAACTTTTCTTTACGTCCAAAACATCATTTCATTAACCATTACCCACATTTGAATCGTTGTTTTGGACCATTGGTGTCACTATGGACAATGCGCTTCGAGTCGAAGCACAGTTACTTTAAAAAAGTAGTCCATGACACTCATAACTTCAAGAATGTTCTACTGACACTTTCCACAAAGCATCAACAAATGATGGCTTACTATATGGATGGTGAGGACCTTTTTAAACAAACGGTATTTGTAGCGAAAGCAAAGGTTTTCACAGTTGCTTCCCTGGAAGCATCAATTAGGACCGTGATTGAGAGAAGTTATCCAAACATGAGTCAAGTGTCTCTATCCTCTGATATTCATTTGCATGGTGTTCGATATAGAGCTGGCATGATTATCTCTGCAGGACAATGTAGTTTCTTGCCAGAATTTGTCAAAATATTGAACTGTGTAGTGACCTCCCAAAAAGTGTCATTCCTTTGCACAAAACTGTCATCCTGGTATCTTGAGCATTTCAGATCATTTGAGATAAAGGGAAGCAGTTTTAGTGACATTCATGTTCTTGATCCTGACATGCTGAATGACTTTCATCCATTAACAGCATACAATGTTGGTCTGAAAGTGTTTGTGACTCCAAAAGTGTTTTTAACTCATTAGGGGCTGATAACAGTAAACAATTTTGTCTGTATTCTTGTTCAGACATGAAATGTTTTCCTCTCAATAGATTATCTTTTCTAGGGTCCATCCACAGATGTTATGAATGTATTCTTGTACATTTATGATTACTTCTTTTTTTATTTTGGGTTGTGTGTTCTGAACAGAGTATGTTGTTGCGGGTTCACATTTCCCCTACCAACATCAGGAGGGTTGAGCTTCCTCAGAGGCCTCAGTCAGTGGACCAATTGAAGTCTTTCCTTATTCAGACGTTACAAATAGAAAATGAAAAGTTCTCACTACAATTTGAAGACCCAGACTTTAACAATGAACCTTGTAACTTGAATGATATCAAAGAGCTACCAGCAGAGAAGGCAACCTTACGTCTTCTGTGGGAAGAGGTATCTCCTACACAGCACACTGAAGATTTTAATTCAGTGTCTTCTCTTGATACAGCAAGCCTGTCGAGCTGTGAAAGTAGTGATTGAAGCCCTGAATCATCTGTGTTAAGAAACCTAAGAAGTGCTGAACAGTGGCCATCAACATTTAACATACCTACTTTTTCCCTCGATGTCGAACTCAGGCTGCGTAAAGCCAACGAGGTTTACCAGGAGACAAAGAAGCCACTGAATGTCCCAAGAGATATGAAGTCTCAGATTCTGGACAAGATTGCGCAGGTCATTTTTGAAATCAAAGCCTACCCTGATGCCTATGAGATCCAGTCGGTTGCCGCTGCTCTAGTAGAGAAACACTCTTGTGTTACAGAACCTGGCAAACGCACAGGTTGGGATGGATGGGTAATGAGTATAAAGTTTAAGCTTGGTAATTATTGGGCCAAACTAAGGGAAGCTGGTTGTTCTGAAGTTAGTGTTAACCGTAAAAGAAAATCTTGTAATCTTGGGGTATGACAGAACGGGTCTACATGAAAAAGCCTAAAAGAGCAGAGGTAAATTTTTGGCCTAACCATCCTGAAGGCCAGACAGAAGATTCACTTGAAAAGGAGAGACTTGCTACGATTAATGAAATGAAGAAAAGAAAACTGGACTTGACAGTCATTCACAGACAGATGAAAGAAACCTTTTCTCTTCGCCGCAAAGAAGTTGTTGAAGTTCAGCCACTAGTAGAAGACATTAGAGAGAGATGGCCTGGACTTTTTGTAAAAGAAGAAGTAAGTAACTGAATGGCAATTATGTTCTGGTTATCAATCAAGTAATGAATGATAGCAATAAACATTACCTTTGTAGTTGTTGATATAATTTTTATTATTGGAAATTCTGACCTTTTTATATATTTATATTGGAAAATGTTCTGATTATATATAGTTTTTTTATTGTTTTTTTTTTGTTTGTTTTTTCTAAATACTGTAGATCTGCATGGAGTTTTTAAGGATCTGTAACATAGACCTCCTAAAAAAGTTCAGCGAGTCACTTGATAAATATACAGCACCTCTCCTGAAACTCTACAGAAAAAGGAGAGATTCATTGGGTCCAGAAATGAAGACACTTTTGGACAAGCTGGATGAGCAGGTACTCTTTAAGATTCATGAATGTACATATTTAAAATACCGAAGTACAAACAGATTCCTGAATAGGGTCATTAAAGCTAGTGTGCTCTTTCGTGGTCTATGTTTTATGGGAATCCAATTGAACTGGTTAATTTTAGCAATAAGTCAAGTCATTGTCATTTCTACTATACACAGTGGTACACAGTACACAGGTAAAATGAGACAACGTTCCTCCAAAACCCTGGTGCTACACTAAACAACAACATAGAGCAAAAACACAACACAAGCTACATAAAGTGCATCGAGTACAACCTAGTAATTGTATAATTATATAGTAATTATAAACTATATAATTGCATTTGTATACAATTTCATTTGTTCCCCACTGTAAAGGCATTGTGCAATTAATCAAAAATGATCCTTTTTACTCTCAATTTGAGATTCCTGTGTTTAATCCATAAGACTTCTTAAAGCATCTGCACCCTTTAGCA